>NW_026624070.1:181920-190757 GCF_030028575.1 Malurus melanocephalus | reverse complement strand
TAGGGAGCCTGTAAAAAACAAGGTGACACTGTTTCCTCACAGACTTCAACCTTCTCTTGTAAACCCAACTCCTCCTTTGGGTTCATTTAATAGAATCCAGGTTTATTACACATAGAATGAAGTGGTTCACCCATCACTCAGGCCCTCCAAATATCATATCCTTCCCAGAAAAAAACAGGATAAATTTAGTAAGTTAACAGCATTAATTTGGCATTTTTCTTCCAGACTTAGGAAGTCACAGCAAAGAGTTAGACAAGATCAACACGTTTCATTCTCAGGTTTGTTAGAAGGTTTTTTTTTTGTTTCCAAGATGTCTCTGGCTTGCTGGTACATTTAGATGTACTTTTTTTTTTTTTTGAGTATTGGAATGTGATTATCAAGTGAGTGGTCAAATATTTTGACTAGCAACTAAATTTTGTGCATCAATGGTGCAATACTAAGACTAAAAGCATTCTGCAAGTTATTTGCCATTTCTACCACATGGACAGTGTGATAAAAGGGCACAAAGCCCCCTCAAGATAAAGTGATGTTGTATGTAACTTGTTCAATGTTCTCTTAACATGTTTTGTAATAAAAAGAAAAAAAAAGTTCTAATATCACATCAGTGTATTGAGAGATCTGTTCTTTGTGTTGGTTTGGGCAGAGTGGGAACGGGAGATCCAAAAGCAGATTCCTGCTGGGCTCTTTCAAATTTAAGGCCATCAGGGAAATTTTTTCCTGGGGTGGGGAGGAAAAACCTCAGAGTTGCAGCCACTCCTGCTAATTCTACAACAGTTAAGAAGAAATCCAAAGTATAACCTGGAGCAGGAATGTGGCAGCACCAACTCACCTGCTAGGAGTGATTACTGTGCCAAGGAACTACCCTGGAAACAAATACAGGTGTTAAAAGTCCTTGGAAAGACCCAGAAATCCAAGGAAAAGTGTCTTTTGGGGTTTTTTTTTGTTTTTTTCTTTGTTATTTATACAGCTCTAGGGTTTTCATTACGGAGCTGGAGGAGCTTTTAGATTATTCAACACAAACAGACATCTGCCAAAGAAGATCTAGAGCAGTTCAAAGCAGGAATTAAAGCAAAGCTTCCTTCCTTTAGACTTCCACAAGGGTTGTGAGCATTTTAAAGAGGTTTAAGCTTCAGCTTAATTGCAAGTGAAAATCCTGAGCATTAGTAAACACAGTCGATGGCACAGCAAAGCATGACAATATTAATGGAATCCAGGGGAATAATCCTGCACACAAAGAATTGTTCTCCCTTACAGATACTTCTTTTTTTTTCAGCTGGACTACAACTGCAGGAAAAGATACTTTTTAGTAGAAGCAAAATCATAACTTTTCTTCTGCCTTCCCCTTGTTAAATAMCCCCAGTGAATTTAGGGGGAAAGGGCTGTAAAGTGACAAGAGGAGGAAATTTAATGTATGAATTCTAAAAAAAAAAGAAAAAGCTAGAAAATAAAGCGAACTTACACCGTGATCAAGAGCGTAATTAGCATCTGTCACAAAGGTGACGGGTCTGGAGGGGTCAAGAGCTTTAGTGTGAGCTATCACTGTCCTGTTTGCAAACAGTAAAGCAAGAGTTCAACACCAGCACCAAGAAGCACAGCTCCCTCTCCCCAGGCTCTCTGGCCTTCCACCCCCCAGGCTGAGCTGCTTTGGATTCAGCAGACAGGATTTTTAATTAAATAAAGAGAATATCTGCTATGCCACCTGAAAAACAGCAGAGTGGGAGCTCACCCAAGCACAGGCACATTTGGTGGTGCCAGCAGCTTAGAAGTTGAAGGGACAGTTGAGTTTGAGGACAAAACTGTGAAAAAAGGATAATGGGAAGTTTCTGAACAACTCATGGGGTGTGTTCCTGAGGCCCTGGGCCACAGCAGGCAGAGGCTGGATGATTTTGAGGAACAGAGTGAGGGAGATGGGACAGAAGGGGAGAGTCAAGCTCTGCTGCTGCCTTGACAACGCAGGAGGCGGTGGAACATTTGGAAAAGTCAAACTTTTGGAACATTGGGAGAAGTCAACCCTCCAGCTACCAGGTTCAGTGTGCTGCCCCTTTATTCAGCTGCCTCTGGGCTATCCAAAGCTTAAATCCCCTTCAAAATAAAACCAAGGGGTCTGCAGGGACTCCAAGCAGTGGCTTTGAAGAGCCACTTCCCAATGAGTCACAATGTCCCACAGAACAAAAAACCAGCACTGACTGCAGAACCACATCTTCAGAATTAAAGACCAATTATTCTACAGCTTTGCTGTAATTCTCAAGGAATTTAACACTCATCTGCCAGTGGTAACAAGGAATAACCTGTTCCCACCAGCTCTGATTTGACTTTGTTCAAGAAGAGATGCTCAAACCAAACGGATTCCTGGTAATTTTGTGCAGCCTTAGTGGTTCAAAACCAACAGGTTGGAGACAGTTGGGCAGTTGTGAGCATCAGTTCGACACATGCAGCAGTTACATTTCAGTTTGCATCTGCAGGTGCACTTCCAGGGTTCCCAAAAAATGCCTGCCCCTCCTTTTACTACTCCTCTGTGCCATCCCAAAGGAAGAAGAGGCACCAACTGCTGAGAGATAATGAGCAGATTCGCTTACTTGAAGTAGTGAGCTGCTGGGGGCAGCTCGGACGCCGGCTCGTTGGCCACTGACCACATCACCACCGAGGGCCTGTTCTTATCCCTGCGGATCAACTCCTCCATCACAGCCAGGTGATGCTGCAGGGACTTGTTGCCAAAGCTCTCCCTGGAAGACAGAAGGAGGTGAGACCTGGTGAGGGTGTCAAATCCATCCCCTCTGCCTTTCCCTCGGGAAACTCAGCCTCTATGAGCACAGCAGAGCCTTGATGCTGAGTTCTGCCCTATTTCCCCAAAGTTTGCTGCACAGTTCAGGGCTGTGGTTTGGGCTGGTTGACTGAGCCATGTGGCAAAATGTGGCAAAAAGCCCTCTGATTGCCCAACATCACCAGGAAATGGTGGCGCAACAGGAGATTTCCAAACAGAGCAAAGTATTCTCGTTACCGGGACAACGGGTGGGACAGTGAGGACAAAAGTGTCAAAAGGGTAATGGGACACTTGGAAAGAGCTCAGAGAGGAGCAGAGGAGCCAGGGGCAGGGTGTGCTGGGCAGCTCTTACGGCAGTTTGATGCCCACCCCCGGGCTCTCGTCGATGACCACGATGCCGTAGGCGTCGCACAGGTCCATGATCTCCTCRGCGTAGGGGTAGTGGCTGGTGCGGAACGAGTTGGCCCCCAGCCAGCGCAGCAGGTTGAAGTCCTTCACAATCAGGGGCCAGTCCAGGCCTTTGCCACGGATCTGGAGGGGAGAGAAATCATTCCTTGTGAGGCACAACTTCCCTGCTTGATCCATCCCCRGCCCYGRAGCTGCCCTGTGACTGGCACTGCCTCGGGTGGGGAACCTGGGAGCCACTGTCACACTCAGGGGTTTGGGTTGGAAGGGACCTTAAAGCTCATCTYGTTCCACCCCCYATGGGCAGGGACACCTTCCAYTAGCCCAGGCTGCTCCAAGCCCYGTCCATCCTGGYTTTGGATGAGCCAGGGATGAGGCAGCCACAGCTTCTCTGGGCAATCTGTGCCAGGGCCTSCCCACCCTCCCATCAGGACTGACTGTCACCATCAGTGGCTGGGAGATGTTTCAGTGCCTCCACCAGCACATCCATGTGCCCTGAGGTATATCAGGACCATGGCAGGACCGGGCATGGCGTCCCCTTAGTGCTTAGCCTGGGAGGAGAGCGTGAGGAAACAGCCCCTTGGAGAGGAGAGGGGAGCCCAGGTGACACCTCAGCCGTGTGAGCTGAGATGCCACTGGGTGTCCCTGCCATGGGTGCCACACTCACATCTGCATCCTCGTGCTTGTTGACCCCGTGGAAGTAGAAGGGCCTCCCGTTGATGAGGAACTGGGTGCTGGTGACGTGGACGGTGCGGATGCCCACGGGCAGTGTGTAAATGTCCTCCAGCAGCGCCCCGGCCACCTGCGCCTGCATCTTCACCTGTGCCCAAGGAGGAAAGGAAGGGATCCTCACCAGGATGCCCAGCGTTCCCTCCCCTGTCTGTGAGGGTTCTTTTGGCCCCCCAGCCCCTTCCCAGCCCTGCCTTGGCACACAGCCTGTTCCTCCCTGCTCAGGGGGAACCAGGGCTGACTGAACAGGAAAAAAAAATCCAGGCTGTGGAAGCTGAAGGATGAAGAATGAGCCCCTGGATGACCCTTTTGGCATTTGCTCATCSCAAGAACTTCAGTGTCTTTTCCCCATGACATCCCCCTAGGCCAGACCATTTCCATGCCCTGGTTGATGCCAGGCAGTGACTGACACACATCACCTGCTCCCAGGTGTGAACCTGAGCCCCTGGAAACTCAGAGCAGCTCATCCTCCCTCATTTCTACAKCTGATCCTTAACTCTCACAGAACTGCCAGGCTTGAACTGCTGAACTCATCATCTCCTCGGAGGGGACAGGTTGGACCCTCAGTGTGGAGGGTACAGAGCATGCACAGGCACCCAGGAATGTGCCAGACCCTTCAGTTCAGCACCCAGAAAGCTGCCAGGCTTCATTTAATTAGTGCCTAATTAGCAGTGCCACTCTGCTCACATGCACAGGACCCAGGAGAGGAGGAAACAGAGGATGGGCCACATGGCAGTGCTTTAACCCTATTAAAGAGTCAGAACAGGAAATGCCCCTTTACCTCCAAGGAGTACAGGTATCCAGGGTTCTCGTGCATCAGATAGGGCCACCAGAGGTTTGGGTTGAGGACTTTGAGCTCTCCCACCGGGCCATCACCTGTGGCAACCTCTTTCCCCTCCTGGTCACGTAAACTCAGCGACAAGGAATAGGCTGTGCTGCCGACCACTGACACCTGATACTGCACCATGGCTGGTTCAGGGGAAACAAAAAATAATCAGAGACAGCATCACACTCAAGAAAAAGCCACTAAGAAATAAAATCAATCAGWTTTTTTTAGAATATTTTCCTTGCTGGCCTCCATTTGGAGGCTGCTGTGATCATTCTAGACCTACCAATGCTCTCTGATGACGTRGTTGTCACAGTGATGTCATCTATGTAGGCAGCAGGGGTGGTGTAAAGCACAACGGGGCGGTGGATCCCGGCATAATTAAAGAAATCAAACTTGATGTTCTGCACAAAGTAGTTCTTGGGGTACCTGAGTGAGCAAGACAGGAGAAATGGCTACGTTACACTTCACCACACAAGAACTGGAGGCAGAATGTGGATGCTGACAGGGCAAAATAATCCTGTGAAATAGTCTTTGCTACAGGCTGGATCTGTCTTTCAGCTGCTACACTGAAGGATTCTGCAAACAACAAACATCTGATGCCCACAGAGTTTCATCCTTCAGGAGGGCTGGTACTTGCAGTTTCCARCTGAAGCCAAGCTTCTCAAACCTGCCATTGATTTAATTTGACAAATCACCCAATCTGAGCTCCCAGTGCCCAAAACAGAGTGYAAAATAGTACAAAACTCAGTGCTGATTCCTCAAAACACCAAAGCTTTAACTCCTCGCCGCTCCACCGATGAATTTTGGCACAAAGACAACCCCGTGGAGGGGTTTATGAACCAGCAGCTGGATAAATTCCCACTCTYCYACCCCTGGGATCAGGCCAGCAGTAMAACAGCCTCCAGAACTCACCTTGTTTTGTCAGTCATGTACTGGATGGAGCCCGGGGGCAGCGTGTGGGGGGTCAGGGTGTTGTTGAGGGCGACGGTGATGCGGCACAGGGCTCCCGGGCTGCTCTGCACCACACTGCTGATGTCAGCCTCGAAGGGCAGGTGCCCCCCTTCGTGCTCCACCACCTGCACCCCGTTCACCCACTGCGAGAAAAGACCCCMAAAAAATGGGTTATTGGGATTTTGGGGCGAGCAGAGCGTGGGGAAGGGAAGCCCAGTTACAAGGACACTTGGGCTCTTGATCTTTGAAGGATTTTTGATCTTTGAGGGATCAGTCTTGATCTTTGAGGGATCAGTCTTGATCTTTGAGGAATCTTTGAGGGATCAATCTTAATCTTTCAGGGATCTTTGAGGGATCAATATTAACCTTTCAGGGATTAATCTTAATCTTTGAGGGTTCTTCCTTTGCTGGGAGTTAGGTCTGGGGTCACAGACAAGTGTCACTGAGAGACACAGTTAGAGGCAGATCCATTAATCAGGAAAYCTTTAGTTACTAATCTCAAAACTGCAGGATCAGAGAGGAGAAACTGGAAATCATTCTTGCTGAGAATGATTTCCTTGCTGGGGGATGATTTTCCTTGAGAATGATTTCCTTGCTTGGGGGATAATTTTCCTTGAGAATTATTTTCTTTGCTGGGGGAAAACGGGTTAATTAAACAGCAAAGGGATGCAAAATCGATGCAGGGATGCGTTTGCTGGTCAAACCATAAAAATGGCTTTAGTCCAGCCTAATTTTGGGAGCTCAGGGACAAAATCCCCAGGCTCTTACCACGATGGAGTAGTAATGGGCGCTGCCGAAGCGCAGCACCACCCTGGGGGCGGGATCGCCCTGCAGCCAGCGCAGGGGGAGCAGCACCTCCTTGTCGTACCACACCCAGCCGATGTAATTCTCCAGGCTGGGGTCCTGCGTGATGTCGTTGAAGCTGGCAGGCACWGGCATGTCAATCACGGGGCCGGTCTGGCAGGAATTCCATGGAAAGGGAAGAAACAGAGCATTTAAAAAGTGRCTTTTTACTGTCTTGGCTGCTGGAGGTGTCCCCTTCCACTGACAGCCTTTGCCACGGGGAAATACTYGGGAAAAGCTGTTTAAAAACCGGTGAGATCTCTCACAGCTCCTATAAAATTAGTGCCATACATAGGAACCTGAGTTTTCCTACAGGAAGCAGCTGCTCCTTTCTTTTCCCCTCCTGCTGTGCAACGAAACGCTTTTACTAATGGCTCTGCCACCATGGAATCAGAKAAGTGAGGGGGAAAAAAAACCCAGCCCAGGTTGTTGTTTCAGCTTGGGGCTTCCCAAAGCTGGGAATTTCCTCCTGCACAGCTCCAGAGAGGGGGTTGTGGTGCTGTTTGCTGAGAGCTGTAGTAAAAGGGTAATGAAAGTTATGGATATTTTGGGCAGTAATTGATATTTTGGGCCAGTAATGGGTATTTTGGGATGTTTTTCTCCCCGTGGAGACTGTTTGGGATGAGTTCAGCCTTTCTCACTGCTCAAAAGCAGCAGAGATTCCTTGGGATTACAACAAAATCCATTCAGTCTCTTATTCCAATATAAGGATTAGAGGGAAGCAGAGCCACAATACATTGAATATTGAGGTACCCAAGTGCTTTTCCCAAGCAGAGCCGTTCATTTTCAGCGCTTTCTGCACTCAGGGTGTTGCACAAAGGGGTTCTGCAGCTTCCCTTTTTCCCGAGAAAGCCTCAGGAAACAGAATGAGGAAGTTCTGGATACCATGTGCGTGGCTGACTCAGCACTGACACTGCAGAGAGATCAGAAAATCCTAGTGAGAAAACCCTTGGATAAGGAAGAGAATTTTCCAGTGTCTGATGCAGGAAAACCCTTCCATGAGCTGGCCAGAACCTGTGTGTCCTTCAAGGAGATTCTGTGAGGTCTAAAGCAGAGAATGCACTCAYTTAAGTCTCCCTTTGGTGGGGAGTATTTCAGGATTCCTCTCCCTGGCAAAACTTCCAGCAGCACAATGTCCTTGATAAATTCCCAGCTCTTCTCTCCTTGCACAAATCGGCAACAAAATCRCTCAGAACGTTAAAAATAGAAATAATGAACGACTTATCCATTTTATGCATAGAATGAATAACTCTTTTCTGCCAGGTAATGTAGTAATTTCCAAGCAAACCTCAGTCACACCAAAAACTCGTCTACCAGCGCTCTGAAACTTTGGAATAAATAACTCCCAGCGCCTTTTCCAGGCGCGTTTTTGCTGATTCTGTGCTGCTGGAAGCTCGGCGCTGTATGCAAAGCTCCTGCAGGACCGAGAACGGAGTTCATTCAAACAGAGCCTGCCTTCGGAGCGGCACCGCGACCACCGGGGGATCATCAATGGGATCATTAGAAGCTGCTAATTAGGAACTGCCTCAAGAACAACCCGGGCACCACAGTGGGGTAAAGGGCAGCCCGGTGGGGAAGGAGGCAGGGAAAGAGGAAGGGAAGGAAGGAGAGAGGAAGAAAGCAAGCAGCGGTGCCCGGGCAGCGGGACCGAGCCCGGCCCGGAGCGCACCCCGCGCCCGGCGATGGCAGCGCCCGCCCCGCTCCCCGCTACCTGCCGGAGCGGCCGCCGGTACCAGCGCTGCGCGAAGCCCGCGTCCCTGCCCGGAGACAGATCGGCGCGGAAGCTCCAGAGGCCGCCGAGCTCCCTGCGTTCGCGGGACGGCGTGTCCCGGGGCTGCAGCATSCCGGCGGGAGCGGCCGGGAGCAGCCGGAGGAGAAGGAGCAGCGGCAGCAGCGGGAGCGAACCGGCCCCGCCACCGCCTGAGGCCGCCGCCGCCATCTTGGCAGGGGGCAGAGCCCGCTGAGGGGAGGAGCGGGCCGGGCTGAGGGCGGGGGCTGAGACAGAGCCCGGTCCCTTATCGCGGTCCCGATCCCCATCCCTATCTCCAATCCCATTCCATCCCGGCCCCGATGCTCATCCCGATCGCGATCCGGTTCCAATCGCGGTCCTGGTCCCAGTCGTCCCAATCCCGCCCCGCCGGGCCGTCAGGGACCGGGTCCTGTCCCACAGTCGCCTCCGGACAAAGCTACGAGTGTCCTGCTCTAAAGGCGCTTCCAGGAGTCAGGATGTGCCCGGGATTGGTGGATTTCCTCAGGCGGCGAGTGATTTTCTTTGGCTTCCTTTCTCCTCTCCTCTCCCTCTCCTCTCCCTCTCCTTTC
>NW_026624070.1:180335-181273 GCF_030028575.1 Malurus melanocephalus | reverse complement strand
CACAAGACAGGAGTTTCAGTGAACTACAAACACCCCAGTGTTTATTAACTCCAGATCAGTGGCACAGGCACAACGCTGCTGGCACGGCATCTCTCCCCACACTCTAAGCCTGTTCCTTGAGCCTCTTGAGCAGCTCCCGCAGCTGCTCGATCTGGGCGGTCACGCTGCTCTTGGCGGTGCCGCCCGCGGCCGTGTACTGCTCCACGCTGGTCACCACGCTGAACACCTGCGCCACGTCGCTGCCAAACAGGGGGCTGGGGGGACAGGGGGCTGTCAGGGGGRKCTGRRCTKCTGCTGAGGGGTTTTGGGGTGCGTGGGGAGCCAAAATAATAGAGGTACGAACCTGATGTTCTGTAGGTCCTGCAGGCTGAGGTGGTTGATGGTGACGCCTTTGGTCTCGGCGAGCTGGACGGCCTTGCCAGAGGCCACGTGTGCTTGTCTGAAGGGCATCTGCAGTAGGAAGGGGACAGAGCAGAGGGGACTCAGCTCAGTTCCTCCCCTGCATCCAAAGAAATCCCAGCTCTGGGTCTCCCTCTGACACTTACTCCTTTCCGAACCAGGTAGAGAGCCAGATCAGTGGCCAACATCTCTGGGCTCAACGCCCTCTCCATGCTCTCCTTGTTGATCTGCAGGAGAAGGAGCACAAGGACACGTTACCATCAGCTCCTCCTTGGGGCATTTTAGTGATCAGAGCGAGAGGAATTCATCTGGAGCTCTAAAAGGAGTCTCTGACCCCAGAGAGGGGATCAAAATGAGCACTGTGGGTGAGGAACTGAAGAGTTTTCASCTTGGGAACAGTCTGGAGCTCTGCTCCCTGTGTTACTCACAGAATCTGAACCACGGCCATGTTCAATACTGAGAGGATGAACAAGAATCCTTACCTGGAGGGTGGAAATCACTCCAGTGGCAACCTGGAGCACAGCATTCAGGGTGTCCAC
>NW_026624070.1:158478-179710 GCF_030028575.1 Malurus melanocephalus | reverse complement strand
CGGATCAGCTCCAGACTGTCGGGATTCTTCTTCTGAGGCATCAGGCTGCTGCCAGTGCTGGATGGGAGATGTGTGGGATGTAACAGTGAGCAAAACCCTCATCCATACACATACATCATCACTGACCCAACCCCTCCAAAAGCAATATGTAGGACCCCCTTCCTCATACTCCTGTTTAGGCTGCATGAAATTAGTGAACTGACTAAGTTGCTTTTTGATTTTGCACCTTGTCTGGAGCTGCACACAGCCCCACTGCTCCAAAAAGAAAGAAAAAGGAAGTTCCTCCTCCAAGCTCCTCCAGGATAGAACCAGCAGGGCAGTCTAAGTGATTTCATGGAGGGAGGGCTGTGGTTGTGCCACCCAGGAGACAAGGAGTCTGTTGGGATTGCAAACCCAGCCAGCTCAGGAAGGGCTTTGGCTGCATTCCCAGCAGGGCAGGAAGCTCTCTCTGCCAGCAGCTCCAGAATGCAAACTTGGTTAAGTTACCAGGGTGACAAATAAGTTACCACTACTGAGGAACATTCACTCTGAGGGTGCTTTGTGCCAAGGTTTTGATGCTGGGGCAGCCTTGTGCACAGAGAGACCTCAACCACTGCYTCACATCCCTCAGGCTGGGAGAGCTGAGGGAAGGTCTCTCTGGCCAGGGTTGAGTCCTACCTGTAGGCATCAGAGAGGGTCAGGAAGCCAAACTCGCTGGTGCTGTAGATKATGAGATCCTCAGCCATYTTGCTGAGGTGGATCATCAGCAGGGTSGCAGCAGAGAGGAATTCCACTGCGGGGAAGGCGGGAAATCAGGAGGGGGAAAARGWGYTTGGAAAACTCAGAGAGCCCTGACTGCAGCTTTAGTTCCTAACAATGGATTTCAGTTYCCTTATTAAAGCAGGATAACTGGAAAGGTGTCAGGAGCTGCTTCCCACAGCGCTGGCAAGACCTGGYTGTGCTCACCCACAAAGTCCCTCTCGCTGACGGCATCCATGCTGTTCAGGCTGATGGAAGCGAAGTCCAGCTCTGCAAGGAAGGGGATGGACACAGGAGCTCAGACTGACCCTGGCAGGAGCCTGCAAGCACCAGGCTGCCCCAGGGGAGATGACGCTTTCTRTTTATTCATGACCCTCCACACCCTCCTTAAAGTGCTGTAACACATGCAAAATAACATCAGAAAAATGTGCTGATGCTTCCCAAAGTCCCAGCATTATGTGTAGTCCTGTTCCTCCATCCCAGGGAGACATTTACCACTGCACAGAAGTTCTCTATCGATTCCCAGGGGGTTTCCAGCCAGAGCTCCACTGCCAGGGGAGAAAGAACCAGAAGTCATACATGATTTCATGCACATTCCAACCAAAACTGAGCTCGAGAGTGATGACACCTGTCTGAAGATTTCCCTCCCCCAGTTCACTTTGGTGTCACAGTGTGGTCAGAGGCTCATCAAACTCCAGAATAAACCAGAATTTCTCTTCCAAAGAGGAAGGTTTGCTTGATGGAAGCCTTGTAAATCCTTGATTTTCAARGATTAGAACAATGTATTTATGGTGAGAGTCTTTGGGCTGCAGTGTCTATGGAATAGAAACCCCAGTGTTTCAGGGGATGGACCGATCTGCCTCTTCGTCTTATTTCAGAGCAAAGTGAGGGCTGGGGATCCCAGAAAAAAATAAACTTTACCTTCCCAAAGGCAAGACATTGATCCTCCTCTTCACCTCTCCCAGGCGCTCAGAATCCCGGGTCAGAGCAACAGCATGGCTGGGGAAGGACAGGAGAGGTGAAATAGGGAGAGGAAACTGRAAAATGTTCCACTCCAGAAGGTAAAAACGGCCAAAGAATGGAGAACAGGGAGTTACCCCATCCATTCTTGGATTCCCCGCTCGTCAGAGCCGCACAGGAGCACAGGGAGTTCCTGTTCCTGTTTGCAGGGTTCCCTCTGGTTTGTCACCACCCCTGGCTGTCCCCTCAGTACAGCAGGGTGGAGAGGGTGAAAGGTGCTCACCTGAGCAAAAAGTGGCTCCATCGGATGGGCTGAGCTTTCTGCAGGTGGGTGTAGCCAGGCAGGATCACATCAATTTCTCTGGGAGGGAAAGGAGGGAGAG
This sequence comes from Malurus melanocephalus, assembly GCF_030028575.1. Classification (NCBI taxonomy): domain Eukaryota; kingdom Metazoa; phylum Chordata; class Aves; order Passeriformes; family Maluridae; genus Malurus; species Malurus melanocephalus. The sequence continues at coordinate 177,629 of NW_026624070.1, read as the reverse complement.
GTGAGCGGCAGCAGGGACAGGAGGGAGGGCAGGGCCAGGTGTGCAACTCCCTGCACAGGAGACCCTGCTGCTGCCCACTCACACAGCAAGCTGAGAAATCTCCTGCCCCAAAAATGCCAAAGCCATGGAAAATGGAGTATGGAAAAGGRCTCACACAGCAGCGCGTTCCACCAGGGTCTCAACGAGCCGCAGGAGGTGCGTGGAGATGACAGAGAGAGAATTCTTCATGAACAGCTTCAGGTCAGTCACAACCTGGGGGAGATTTGGCCACAGACACACCAAGCACAAWGGCACAGGTTTAGTAACCAAATATTGCTCAGCAGAAACCTCTGGCAGCGTTATCCTCTCCTTGTTGCGTGTGATGGGAAGGGAAATTTTCCTATTCTGCCATTATCCCCGTCACTAATTTGTGAAAGCTGCTGTTGCCGTTGCTCTCTGTGTACAGAACTAAAATTTGTTCTTGTCAGGAATTGCCAAGTTTGAATCAGAAAATCCCCAGCCAACACAAGCTGATCATCATTAGAAGGACTGATCCTGAAAGATGTGTGGCTCCCAGCCAGCAGAGTTGGGGTTTCTGGAGGTTTTCAGTGGAATTTTGCGACCTTTTAGCCCCAAGAAGCAATCCTGCAGATGCCATTGCCCTGGGTGGATGAGTCACTGCAGCATCATTAGTTTAAGGCTATCATTAGTTTAAAGGAAATACAAGTTGCAATGTGTCAGGGCGTGAGGAAGGTGGCATAAAAACATCAAATAAGGAACTGAAGGAATGCAGAAGGAGAAAAAAAGATTCTGTCCATACCTGATCATTCCTGCTTCTGCCAGTGTGCAACTTCCCAGCTACRTCTCCAATCAGCTCCTGAGGACAAGAACAGGATTTTGGTCAGGAAATCAGTAGGATTTCTGCATGAGCAGATCTCCTCCCTGCCTGGCAGGGACTGAGCTCCAGGATGCTGTGAGGAGCCATGGGGTTTGTTCTGGGAGAGGGCAGATTTGGGTTTTTGCTTGTACAGTGCCACAAAAGGAGTGTGGAGACCCTTGGCTGTGCCCCAGGTGTTCAGTGCCAGGAGAGCTAAAGGAATTTCACTGAGGGACAGAGGGACAAGCCCTTTCATATCAGGCAGAGGAATAGGAACAAGAGGTGGAAGCYCCAAACCTTCAGTCTGCGCTCGTTGGCAGTGTGGATGTCCTCATCCGTTTGTTTCAGCACAAAGACTCCTTGGGACCATTCCTCAGAGATCTRCAAACACCAGCCAGCCACAATGGTTATTAAAATCAGGGAGGCTCCTCTCAGGTCATGTACCTGACAATTTAAAAAGGAAAGAAATACCTTCCCCAGGCCTCCCAGGATCTTCTCCAGCTCCRTTTTAGACAGGATCCCAGCCTTCTCCAAGGCTTTGGCATAAGCCATRCTGCCCTGGATATCCACCTCAGACAGTCTCTGGTCATAGCTAATGGAAGCGTTGAGCATCTCCATGATGGGATCTGTGCTTCCACTGAATCTTCCACCCCAAAGTTTATTCCCCTGAGAGAGAAAACAGTGAATTAAAGAAGCCTAATAACTTCAGGTAAGTTCCTATTCAGTACATAACATCTAGTGATCCATTTATGTGATACAGAGGCCTTGCTCAGCTCTTTTTTGAGTGTGATAACACTGACCAAAGCAGTTCTTACACTTCAGGACCTCTGGCAAGTGGTTGAAAAGATAAAAAACACATCACTGTCACTATCGTTTACCCCTGAGTGCTGAGGTTTGGCCTCCAAGATATTTTACCTCTGCAGGACTCTGCTGAGAGTCCTTGAAATTAATATYAGGGAAAGATGCAAGACMAGCACRGATTTCTCTWGTGAGGCCTTTTAAARKGAGGAAGAAGTAAAGCAGTCAGTAGGATTAGACTGAAATTAGTATCCATGAAATCCTTTTTGTGCTGTTTAACAGATTTTTCTTTGATTGACAGAGCTGTGGTCCAGCACAGAAACAAAAGTGGGGTTTTCCCATCCAAAGCAGGATTCCTGTGGGGACCTCACCACCTAGAATGTGTCACCCACTGCAATGGGTGACCAAAGAGCTGTGCAGGGTTCCAGCTGTGCACCACAGCAGGGTGTGTGTTGTGTGTGAGCTTCTCCAGCAATGATTCAGAGCCTGGATGGCCTCACCTGAGCCGTGTCACCTGTGCAGAAGCTTTTTGCTTGCCCAAAGTTTTAAATCTGCCAAATTTACATGGAAAACCAATATTTCCAAAGCAGCTGTCCAGTGCTGCCAGGCAGTAAAAGGAATTGGAGGACGCCTGAAGGAAGGGACTAAATCTAATGCATTGCAGAGTGGATAACAATTACTAATCTATTTTTTAAACACTTTAAAAGTTTCTTCTCACATTGGTCACTATAACTACCACGGACAGCAAGGAGCTGGCAGGACAGTTGGAAGCTGATCTATGCCAGGGCTTTACCAASCAGACAAAACCCTGTTGAGTAACCTGAAAAATGTTTTCCCTGGTGACTGTCTCCATGTCCCTGTGCATGAAAGGACAACAGGAGAGAGCCTGCAGAGGTGAGGGTGCAGCCTTGTGTAAAGGGCAGCTTTGTTAGAAAGCTGAGGGATGGCAGGGAGGGGAATCAGCATTGAAAAAGAAATGTTAGGACTCCTCAGCACTCATTTGGTGCCCCCAGGAACTAAATTAATGCTAAATTAAAGGCCATTCCAGAGGCTCAGCACTTGACTGGGGAACAGGAATATCAAGGTATAACTTCGGTATTTAAAGTTTTTCCATCAAAGTGAGAAGTGTGTCAGCAGAAACATTGCAAATTATACATTTACAGTCGGGAAATCAAAGGTGAAAGATTTTAGGCAGCTCCAGGACTCTGTCTGGAGCAGTGGCTGTGCAGCCTGGCACTGACGGGCACTGCCAGGAAGCTGGAGCAGCGATCTGGAAAGCAGAAAGTGAGACTCGCCAGGATGCCTGGTCACGTCTCGGCGGGGAAGGAAACTGAAAATGCAGCTTTTGTGCCGAGCGGTGTTTACACAAGCTGCTGGGAAGTGCCTGTGCCCGAGCACGAGTCGCAGGCGCGGGGATCGGCCTTTGCTTGCGAGAGAGAGCCAAGAGGAGGCTCCGGGGCAGCTTCGCTCTGCTGAGCACCCCCGGACCCCCCCGGCCCCGGGGAAGCAAAGTTCGCCCTCACCTCGGCTGCTGCCATCGCGGCCGGTGGCGGGTCCTGTGCGCAGGGAGGAGAGCCCGCAGAGGGGCCACCTGCGAGGCGGCTCTGATCCCGGTCCTGATCCCAATCCCGGTCACAGTCCCGGTCCCGAACCCAATCCTGGTCACAGTCCCGGTCCTGATCCCAATCCTGGTCACAGTCCCAGCGCCAATCCCGGTCCCGATCACAGCTCCGGTCCCGATCGCAGATCCACTCCCGATCTCAGCTTCGGTTCCGGCCCGATCCCAGCTCTGGTTACGATCCCGATCCCAGCTCTGGTTACGATCCCGATCCCAGCTCTGGTTACGATCCCGATCCCAGCTCTGGTTACGATCCCGATCCCGGCTCCAGTGCCGATTCCAGCTGCAATACTAGTTCCGTATCCAGCCCTGGTTCCGATCCCAGCCGTGGTCCCGATCCCAGTCCCGGTCCCGATCCCAGCTGCGGTCCGGATCCCAAATGCGGTCCGGAACCCAGCTCCGGTTCCGATCCCAGTCCCGGTTCCGATCCCAATTCCAACCCCGATCCCACCCCCGTTCCCGGCGCAGCCCCGGCCGCGCTCCCGCCGCTCCCGCAGCTCGTCCCGCCCGCCGGGGCGGGGAGTGCCCGGGCCGGCCCCGCTCCCCGGTCCTGCCCTGCATGGCTTGTCCCTGTGCTTTACAGGACACCTAGGCACGGAATCCTCGTTTTCTTGTCCCCTTTCGGGGTTTTCTGCCCTTTGACCAGCCTCGCTGTCATAATTCGAGTGGGAAGGAATGTAATCCAGGTCCTTGGGATTGCATGGGTGTGCATGGGGATGGTGCTGTCTGGAGCAGCAGGACACTGCCAGTGCCATCCAGCTGCCTCTGGCTGTCCCGTGAAGTTCTTTTGCATCTGGATTTGCAGTGTTGTGCCTTCAGTGTCTATCCAGAACAAAGCTCAGTCTCTGTATATAACCAGCAGTTAATTCACTGCTTCTCAAACATTTCCATTCATGATGGTTTCTTTTTCCAGCTTTCAGGTTTGAGGATGCASAGAGCATCATGCTGTCTACCCTGAGAAAATCTCTTTAAACCATTTTGTTGCCAGATCCTTTCTCATCTGAAGTCCCTCATTTTTAATGCTTCTTTTGTCACGTTCATCTTTTATGGATGTCCATGCTCCAGGCTTTGACAGGAGGTTGCTGAGGATCTGGAAGGATGGTAAGCACTGGATTTACATCCAGAAYGACCCAGCTGATAATCACCCTACATGAATTCCTGGCTCAAGAGCCTTCCTGTGGCCAGCAAATGGATGCGCTGAGTTTTTTTTGTTTGCCTGTTTCTCCTTAGGGCAATCCCTGGAATGAGCAGGGATTTGAGACCAAAACTCAAATCCCAAATGAGTCGTAGGAGGGTGATGGTGAAAGTCTGAAGGCACCATGGACCACCCACTCCTGTAATGTCTGTATGGCCCCTCCAATCTAAATTATTTCACAATTCAAAGAAAAGAATGGATGGGTGGGAAGTACCAGTGACTGTAAATTCATATTTAAGTAAGAAACTAAAATGTGGTAATCTGCTGACTTCTCTTCTCCTTTCAGTTTGGCAAGGCCATGTGTCACCCAGCACTGGCCATGAGGGACAATGCCAGACATTTGCTGCTGGGAGCAAGGGAMAATCTGTTCAGCTGAGGCTCTGAAGAAAAGGAACCAGAAGATACAAATAGGAAAAATAAGGGGAGTGATTCAGACCAAGAAAGTTTATAGGAGGAAAAAGATCCCAGAGGTGGAGATGAGGAAATCTCTGTTCTCCTGACTCTGCAGGTGTTGAGTATTGGTGTTACCTGTGGCTTTCTTGTTCCTTCAGCCTGGCACCTGAGTGAACAAAAACTATTTCCTGGCCACAGGCTRGAGAGCAAACCATGAGCCAAAGCAGAACCACAGCAGGAAGGAAGGGAGCAAACACAAAGGAGGTTTGTGGGAAGGTAATTGAAATGTTCTGTTTAAATGCCAGGAGAATGGATTTGTTTTAGGGCCAGAATAAGGAGAGACTGAGAGTGGTGAGAAGTGTTGGGAAAAGGGAAGTTTGCTGGTGCTGAGCCTTCCTCCACGTGTTTGCAGCATTTGTGCTTTCAAGATTCAAGCACTTTGTGTCTCCTGGGCTGCTTGGGCTGCAGATTTTCCTCATGGCTGTTTGTCCTGTCCTTGCTGCAGCACTAAACCTGGTGAGGCAACACCTGCATTATTTCCACTCCCTGCGTGTGTTCCAGACCTGCAGCTCTGAGTCAACAACGCTGCTGCTGCCTCAGCATGGGGAGAAGGGGCTGAGCAAAACACCAGCTTTGCAAGGCTAGGGTGGAAAAGGAATTCTGCTGAGTAAAAAGGGACAGGCCCAGCCTGCCAGCCTCCCCTCCCAGAGACACAACCCCAGCTGCAAGGGAGGAAGAGCCCACAATCCRCCCAACCTGGGCTGAGCTCAGCCCAACCCTGAAGAATCAAGACACAAGACAGGAGTTTCAGTGAACTACAGACACCCCAGTGTTTATTAACTCCAGATCAGTGGCACAGGCACAACGCTGCTGGCACGGCATCTCTCCCCACACTCTAAGCCTGTTCCTTGAGCCTCTTGAGCAGCTCCCGCAGCTGCTCGATCTGGGCGGTCACGCTGCTCTTGGCGGTGCCGCCCGCGGCCGTGTACTGCTCCACGCTGGTCACCACGCTGAACACCTGCGCCACGTCGCTGCCAAACAGGGGGCTGGGGGGACAGGGGGCTGTCAGGGGGATCTGGGCTGCTCTACGTGCCCAGGGGCTGGGGAGAGGCTGGGGGAGTGAGAACCTTTCCCTTTCCCTTTCCCTTTCCCTTTCCCTTTCCCTTTCCCTTTCCCTTTCCCTTTCCCTTTCCCCCTTTCTCCTTCCCTTTCCCTTTTCCGGAGAGGAAAGGCTCCTGTGCTTCTCCTCCAAGGAATTTCAGAGCCAAACCCCTCAGGGGGCTTCATGAGTCTCTCCCACCCCTCCCCACAGCTCCTGCCCGTGCCCTGCTGCGGTGGAATGGAGGTGATGTTGTTCCCCTTCAGGTTTTTCAGCCCCCAGCCTTGATATTGAGAAGGATTTTTTGGGGCCCTGCCTGACCAAGGCACTTTTGGGAAGGCTGAGCAGGGAGGCTGATCCTGCCTGTGCAGGGAAGTGAAACAAAAGAGATCCAAACCTGATGCTCTTCAGGTCTTCCAGGGTGAGATTGTTGAGGGTGATGCCTTTGGTCTCGGCGAGGTGGACGGCCTTGCCAGCRGCGATGTGGGCTTGYCTGAAGGGCATCTGCAGGGGCAAGCACAGGTGGCAGTCAGTGGCCAGGCAGCTGGGCTGCTTTCCATCAGAWAAATGGATGTGCTGTGGTATTTTTGTTTGCCTGGGCAGTGCAAGCTGAATCTGGGGGTGCTGGAGTGGCAGAGGGAAGGATTTAGGAATTAATTATGATCAAATAATTTGGGTGTGAATCAYTATAGGGTCCCCCAGGCAGCACTGCTTGAAATACATATAAAGGATGTGTTTTCAGCTTTCATGTTTGTCGACAGCTCTTCACCCTGGGACAGAACAGAGGGGCCCCATCCCTGCTCATCCCTGAGCAGTTCTCTGCATCCAAAGAAATCCCAGCTCCAGGTCTCCCTCTGGTACTTACTCCTTTATGAACCAGGTAGAGAGCCAGGTCAGATGACAGGATCTCGGGGCTCAGTGCCTTCTCCATGCTCTCCTTGTTGATCTGCAGGAAGGAGGTCAGAGGGACACATTACCATCAGCTCCTCCTTGGGAGCACTTCAGCTCTAAGAGGGGYCAAAATGAGCRCTGTGGGTGAGGAACTGAAGAGTTTTCACCTTAGCACCAGCCTGGAGCTCTGCTYCCTGTGTTACTCACAGAATGTGCTCCCTGTTCACAGTGAGAGGCTGCATCCTTACCTGGAGGGTGGAAATCACTCCAGTGGCAACCTGRAGCACRGCATTCAGGGTGTCCACRACATCAAAGACAGCCTCCTTGTCCTCCTGTATTGGAACAGCCATGGAAATGGATGTAAATCAACCTGGTGCAGCCCAGGCAGCAGAGCAGGGATGGRATCCCWGAGGCTCCTGCCGTGGAATTCAGGGGATTCGCCTGCAGCACCCCCTGCCTCAGCCCCTTGCCCAGCACTCAGCAGGGAAATGGAGTGCTGGGACAGCTCAGGAGTGGGGGATGGCTGTGTCTGCTCACAGAGGTGGTGTGGGGAGGAAGGAGTGCTTTACCTGCAGGTCCTTGTTGTAGGTGCTCGGGAGTCCTTTGAGGACCATGAGAATTGCAGCCAACTGCAGARGGGAACAGYGAGTGATTGACAGAGTGAGKGAGGCACAGAGCAAAGCACAGCCCCAGGGCAGGCTCAGAGCACACAGCTCTTTGGGAAAGAAAAGGCAAGGAAAAGGAAAATTCTCCAGCCCCAATAGGAGCAGTTTTCCCTCCCTGTTCCTCCTTTGTGGGGCTCACCCGTCCAAACACTCGCCCGGCTTTGCTGCGGATCAGCTCCAGACTGTCAGGATTCTTCTTCTGAGGCATCAGGCTGCTGCCAGAGCTGCAGGGAAGGTGTGTGGGGTGCAATGGTGAGCAAAACTCTCTGGCTGAAATCACTGATCCAACCCTCCAAAAGAAACCTCTAAGTCCCCTTTCCTGTACTCCTGTTTAGGCTGYATGAAATCAGTGAACTGKCTGAGTTGCTCTTTGGATTTACAATTTGTTGGAGCTGCCACACAGCYCCACCTCTTGAAGAGGAAGCAAAAAGGAGGCTCCCCTTCCAAACCCCTCCAGGGTACTACCAGCAAGGCAGTCTAAATGATCTCCAAAAGAGAAGGCTGTGGTTGTGCCACCCAGGAAACAAGGAGTCTGTTGGGATTGCAAACCCAGCCAGTCAAGGAAGGGCTTTGGCAGCATTCCCAGCAGGGCAGGAAGTCCTCTCTGCCAGTAGCTCCTGGACAGGAGCTCCTGGGGTGAACACAGATTTGGTTGAGTKATGGGAATCAGAAATGAGTGACCATTGCTGAGGAACATTCACCCTGAGGGTGACAGGCTTTTGGTGCTGGGGCAGTCTCGAGCACAGAGAGACTCCAATCACTGCYTCACATCCCTCAGGCTGGGAGAGCTGAGGAGAATCACTCACCAGAGACCAGAAACCTACCAGTAAGTATCAGAGAGGGTCAGGAAGCCAAACTCGCTGGTGCTGTAGATGATGAGATCCTCAGCCATCTTGCTGAGGTGGATCATCAGCAGGGTGGCAACAGACAGGAATTCCACTGCGGGGAAGATGGGAAGTTAGGAGGGGGAAAAAAGAGCTTGGAAAACTCAGAGAGCCCTGACTGCAGCTTTAGTTCCTAACAATGGATTTCAGTTCCCTTATTAAAGCAGGATAACTGGAAAGGTGCCAGGAGCTGCTTCCCAAAGCGCTGGCAAGAYCTGGCTGTGCTCACCCACAAAGTCCCTCTCGCTGACGGCATCCATGCTGTTCAGGCTGATGGAAGCRAAGTCCAGCTCTGCAAGGAAGGGGATGGACACAGGAGCTCAGACTGGCCCTGGCAGGAGCCTGCAAGCACCAGGCTGCCCCAGGGGAGATGGCTGTGAGCCCTTGAACAGTCCCAGGAACACAGCCATGTTCAGCTGGGTTTTTATTATGATTCCAGACAGCCAGAGTGCAGCRGGGGCGGCTCTTCCTCCTCCCACCCCACAGGCACTGCCTCTGCAGCAAAAAGCCTGGAAAAGGGAAGGCTCATGGCTCCAGKATGGGGCATTACGGTGCCATCGGGAGCCCTGCCCCAAGGTCCCCTCCCTCTCTCCCAGGTGTGACAGGAGCTCCTGTGCCCCTCAGTGCCAGGAAAACATTTACCACTGCGCAGCAGCTCTCTGTCGATTTCCAGGGGGTTCCCAGCCAGAGCTCCACTGCCAAAGAAACAGGARTCATGCAAGGGATCTTTCCTATCCACCCCAAACTGAGCTTCACAAAACAAAAAAGCACTCCTGAAGACTTTGCAGAGCAAAGCAAGGCCCAGCGATCACCAAGAGAGTAGCTCTTACCTTCCCAAAGGCAAGACATTGATCCTCTTTTTTATCTCTCCCAGGCGCTCAGAATCCCGGGTCAGAGCAACAGCATGGCTGGGGAACAACAAGGGGGATAAAGCTCATGAGATCAGGGAATGGCTGCTTCCTTTCCAGTCATTATCCTGCCATGCCTGGAGCCTGGGACTCCTCCTCAAACACAAAGCATGTACAGAGCCAGGGGACACAGGGAGTTCCTGTTCCTGTTTGCAGGGTTCCCTCTGGTTTGTCACCACCCCTGGCTGTCCCCTCAGTACAGCAGGGTGGAGAGGGTGGAAGGTGCTCACCTGAGCAAGAACTGGCTCCATCGGATGGGCTGAGCTTTCTGCAGGTGGGTGTAGCCAGGCAGGATCACATCGATTTCTCTGGGAGRGAAAGGAGGGAGAGGTGAGTGGCAGCAGGGMCAGGAGGGAGGGCAGGGCCAGGGACACACCAGGGCYCCTGGTAAGGTCACAAACTGAACATCTTTAGCCTGTGAGGCGCYGGAACTGGTCCATCTTTCTCTCTCCCTGTCACCTTTCAAACCAAGCAGACTGGGTTTAGATATTCCAGCCTGGTGAATCTGCTCTGGAAAATTGCCTGGAGCAGCAATCCCTCCATGGCAGGCAAGGATTCCCCAGCCCACCACAGATTTGGAGTGTGAGGAGCAGAGCTGGACAGGGAGGTAACACAGGGAGCTTTTCCTCATTCAGAAAAACTTGAAAAACATGTCCAAGTTCCCCACTCTTCCAGATGGATTTGGTGCCTTCTAAAGCCTTGTGTGGCTCTCCCACCTCAACTCCTTTGTCCGGGGTGAAACAAAGTTTCTGTGAGAGGTGAGAAAAGATTCTGTGAGGGGTGATGTGATCTCTGGAAAAAGAGGGGCTGTTGTGGTCCCTGGGCTACCCCAAAGTGCCTGGCTGTGACTCCCTGCACAGGAGACTCTGCTGCTCCTGAAAACCCAGGAGCCTCCTGCCCCAAAAAGGCTGAGGCTGCAGATTTGGGAAAAGACTCACATGGCAGCGCGTTCCACCAGGGTCTTGATGAGCTGCAGGAGGTGCGTGGAGATGATGGAGAGRGAATTCTTCATGAACAGCTTCAGGTCAGTCACAACCTGGGGGAGATTGGCCACAGTCAGACCCCAGAGAATGTCACACATGCAGTGACCGGTCACTCTTGCTGTAAAGTAAACCCCTCCCTGTGTTTATTATCTTATCATTCTTCCCTGTGTGATGGGAAGGTGCAGCTTCTTCTCATCGCTTTGTTGTATTTATGGAGTAATGTCTGAATTTTTTGCTGTCTGGGAAGTGTTCCAGAGGCCATTCTGGTCTGAGATCTCCTGAAGTGAGRTGGGGAGGAACGTAGAAAGAGAAAAAAAGATTCTGTCCATACCTGATCATTCCTGCTTCTGCCAGTGTGCARCTTCCCAGCTACGTCTCCAATCAGCTCCTGAGGACAAGAACAGGATTTTGGTYAGGAAATCAGTAGGATTTCTGCATGAGCAGATYTCCTCCCTGCCTGGARGRGACTGAGCTCCAGGATGCTGTGAGSAGCCATGGGGTTTGTTCTGGGAGAGGGCAGRTTTGGGTTTTGTGCTTGTACAGTGCCACAAAAGGRRTGTGGAGACCCTTGGCTGTGCCCCAGGTGTTCAGTGCCAKGAGRGCTGAAGGAATTTCACAGAAGGACAGAGGGACACACACCAGGCAGATGGAGCTGAAAAGTAACAGAACAAGAGATCAGAGAAACCAAACCTTTAGTCTGCGCTCGTTGGCGGTGTGGATGTCCTCATCAGTCTGGATCACACCAAAGACTCCTTTGGACCATTCCTCAGAGATCTGCAAACARCAGAAACACCAGTCAGCCACCCCATTACCCTGCTGTGTGGGGGCTGTGGGTGTCCCCAGGAAATTCCAATTCCTGCCATTCCCAGAARGGTTAAGCCTCACACAAACTCTGGCATTCAGGCTGCTTGCTGATACCCTGATATCCCATGGAATTCATCYCTCTTTCCATGATAATCCTGCAGTYTTATGGARGRTTGAAGCATTGCAARGAAAAATTGAGCTGAAATACCAGTGATTTCTTTAGGATCATCCACAAAGGGTTTCCTATAAAACATCAGACAGACTCACCGTTGGCCAGGGTGGGTGAGCAACAACAATGGTTATTTTTAAAAACCACTTCTCTGCTGGCTCCTCTTCCCCCTCCACCTGCTGTGCATTACCTCCTACCAAGTTGGGCAGCCACATTCAAATTTCCATGTGCCAGCAGGAAAACTTCACTCTGAAATGATTCCTAGGGTATGCTCAGTTGAGGATGGGACACCAAGACATTTAAAGATGCTCTTTAAAACAGCGACTCAGGTGCTGTCAGACAAGGAAAGATTCATTTCAGCACACATCAAAGTTTGTGAAAAGAAAGAAATACCTTTTCCAGGCCACTCAGGATCTTCTCCAGCTCAGTTTTAGACAGGATCCCAGCCTTCTCCAAGGCTTTGGCATAAGCCATGCTGCCCTGGATATCCACCTCAGACAGTCTCTGGTCAACAGTAATGGAMGCACTGAGCATCTCCATGATGGGATCTGTGCTCCCCACAAACCTTCCTGCCATCATTTTGTCCCCCTGCAAGTAATGAAGGTAAGAGGCACATTCAGAAGATTTATGGGTTTATCCCCTAAAAATTATTTCATGTCTGTCCCATTCTTAGCAAATTAAAACTGAGGACAATCTCGGGAATGGTTTTATTCGGTGTTAACTAGTAAAGCCCTGCATTTAGAGCATGTCGCTGTCACTGTTACTAGAATTTAGCCCTTGAGGTTACAGATCTGGGTTTGGGATCCTCGAAGGTATTTTACTGCTGCAGGACTCTCTGAAAATGAGYATCAGGGCATGTGGTGCAATATCAGTACAGACTTTTTTTTAAGGCAGCTGCTGATTCCTGACCCTTTGATGGACTCCTGACAAAAAGGAATTAGAAATTTTTGAAAGGTAAAGGAGTCAGGGATATGGTGAAAGCTAGTCTCTGTTCCGTAAAATACTAAAAAATCCCACTCTTTAAGGCAGACTAGAAGAAAATATTCAGCTGACAAGGATCTGCGGGCCAGYACAAGCCACATCCTCTAAAACATTCCTGTAACTATGAAGTGTCTGAAGTTACCGTTTGAAGCAGCTCCAGAGTCCACGACATTGTTTGTATAAAATTAGGAAAAAACCGACAAAGGTGGAGATCGCAGAAAGGGAGGACCGGGTGCCTTTCAGTGTTACAAATGTTAGCGTGAGATGAAAAAGGAAAAGAAAACCCCAAAGCAGCCCCAGAAGGGCTCGGCAGGTGCACGGCGCCGAGCGGGCGGCGGAGCTACCATGGACAGCGGGCAGGGCCGGGCGGGCAGCGGGACACGGGCAGCCTTTTCCCGAAGGATTGTCCGAGGGATGAGCAGGAGGGAGCTGGAGGGGGCAGGACGAGGCTCGGGGTGCGGCAGCTCCGGGTTTGAAGCGGGTTTGTCCGCAGGAGCTGCGGCGAGGYGGGGGAAATGCGGGAAAAAGCAAAGTTTTGCGGCTCCTGGCTGGACACCCCGTGATGGGAAGAGGGTGGTGTTGGGAGGGAATGGCTGGGACGGGGAACAGGTGTCCAGGTCCAYTTTCGCTGCCAGGAACAGAGGTGGGACGGGGAACTTTTGCAACATAAATATTCGCTGTCCCTTTCTCCATTTAAAACCCGGGAAAACGAATCATGAAGGTTGGAAAGGATCAGCGAGTCCAACAGTTCCAGGACCACCCCTAACGCGCACCTTTYCCGAACCCTTCCAGGGGTGCTGATCCCACCACAACCCGCCCCAAAAKGACCCGCCGGCAAAGCCAAGCACCCCCTCACCTCGGCTGCCATTTCGGACGACGTTTTGCTGGTTTGTGCAGCAATCCTGGCACCTGGCGCAACCTGCGGGACAGCGCGGAGATGCTCAGCTCGCCCGGTGCCCGCTCGGTGCCCGCTCCCTGCCCCGCTCCCGGTGCGCTCCCGGTGCGCTCCCCGGGCACCGCTCCCCGGGCACCGCTCACCTGCTCCGCACGCAGCCCCGGCCGCTGTGGCGCTCGCTGCTCCCCGGTGCCGCTGCCCCGCTTTTACAGCCCTCGGCTCGGGGCTGGCGGCTCGTCCCGCCCAGCCGGGGCGGRGTGTGCCCGGGGCCGGCCCCGCTCGGGTGCCCCCCTTGTCCCCCTTGTCCCTTCCCACCCCTGCGCTGCTCCGGAACTGGCCCGGGGAAGCTGCCCCGGGGTTCGGGGGTGCTTTGGAGAGGGGTTTGCTGCGAGGACGAGGAGGAGGTTTGGGAGTGATGCCTCTTACCTGGCGTAGCTCCTGCGCTGTGCACAGCTCAGGAATATCCTTGGAACGCTTTTCTGGGAATATCCTGGTGCTGAACGAGTCACATCACTCTGTCACACCTCTTTAACGAGCAATCTTTAATAAGAATATAATTGATACGATGCTCTGTCCCCATTGCCACCCCAAAAAACATAAAAAATAGATTCCCGTTGTTCTTTCCCATCTCTGACTGATTGAGACTTTTCACCCCACCAGCTCTGGGGCTTCCCTGTTGTCCCCAGGTGTGTGGGGTCACCTGTGGGGCTTGAAGTTGTACTTGTGGCAATAACCTGTACCTTGTTAAACTCATCACACCCTAAATATTATGGATTTAAATGACTTATTCAAAGCACAAGGAGCCTTTTAGAACAGCAAAGCTTTGGCTCAGCAGGAATTTCTCATCAASTCCTCGGGCAGAGCATTTTCTCCTCCATAGAAAGCTGAATATTGGCTGCTTTCTCTTACCCTATGGGATATTCCGGTGTAACGTTTTTCCATCTGAATTATCCAAACCTCTCACAGTGCTCAGGAAACATTTTCCAACTTTCTCATCCACAAAATCCTCAGTTTAAGGATTGTTCTCCCTTAAATCGACCCCCTTGTTCTCTTCTGCCATTCTCAGTTCTACAACTTGGATCCCCTTCCCCTTTTYCCACCAGGACACTGAACCAGCGCTCGATCCTTTCACATTTCTGTTCCTTCCTACCATGAAATCCCTCATTTTTACCACTTTTCTCACCTTCTTCACCTCTTAAAAGCATCCTCATCCTTACTCCAGGCTTGGACAGGAGATTGATTGCTGTGATAACAGCAAGCGCTGAATTTCTACTTGAACAAAGGGGTGTAAATAGGATTTTGCTAACCTGTGTCTGATATTACATGTGACAGGGGATATCACATCCACATGGGATCTGTCAGCAGTGCCACAGTGTATTTAGCAAACCTCACAGGGATTAGCTGGCTTGTGCTACACTGCTCATCTCCTGCCCCACTTTGGATCTAGGAAATGATGGATTCTCTCTTTATTTTTAGATCAAACAGGTAAAAACTATGTTTTCTGCATAATAAGCAATGTAAAATATAGATGAATGTTTTTAGAATATAAACGGAAATAAACATAAATACAAAGCCTCAACTTAAAAATTAACATTGGAGAAATAGGATTTCTTAAAGATGCTTGGAACTGGAAAGTTGAACTTTGAAATAACAATGCAAAATATACYTTTTAATGCAAACTGAAGTGCATTCTCATTATTATCTTCTCCATTTGTTCTGGTTTGGGTGTCTCTCCACTTCCCATCATCTCCTTTCAGTATTTTATTCGAAATAGAAAGATTAACCCTGAAAATCCTCACCTCACAGTCAGCACTGAGGAAGTTCTGAGGGAAAATCCTCCCRCTTACTTTCCTTTCTGCCACAGTGGATGGTGAAGCATTCCTACATTAATGTTCCCAGCTACACCCTTTTGTAGGTGATAATGGGTGCGAGGGAGTAAATTTCCAATTTTGCAGCACAGAGAAATTTAATCAAATATATTTTAATGCACTCAAAGACCTGAACTTTATTGGTACTTTTGTAATCAATCCGGGCCTTTTTCTACTATTTCATTTTATTACTGGAACGGTGCAATGCTGAGGGAGTCAAGAAGCTCTGGTGGCTCTGGAAATCCAGTTTTTGCAGTAGGGCTGTGAAGAAAAAGGATGGCAGAAACAGCTACAATGCACCTTCTTTAAAATCCATCATTTTTTAGCTGTCTTTTCGGTTTGGAGACTGAAAACAGCTCCACGGGCTGAACGTGCCGGGCAAACGCATTGTCAGCTCGTCTGACGCGGAGCCGCACTGACATTTTCTGTTCCCAAAACCCCCCAACTTTGTTTTAACGAATTTTTGATTGTAAACGGCCCAAAAAAAAAAAAAAAAAAAAAAAAAAAAAAAAAAAAAAGAAAAAAGAAAAAAAAAGACACCATAGGATGCTGAACGAAATGCTGAACACAGTAAACATCTTTCATGACAAAGAACACAAATACCCTGCAGATCTGCTTTCAATAGCAAGTCCTAGGCCCCCTGCTTTCAATAGTTAATACCGAGGGCCCCTCTCTCCCCAAGCCTTAGTGGTAACAATCACAAGCCAATGCTTAAAATGTTGACATGCTAAGCACATTTGGAAAAACCCATGTCTGCATTCCCTCTGGATGGTGTAGCATCGCTGGCTAACACCTAAAGAGCAGCAGTTGCAGCCGGCGAAGTGACCTCCTCACCTCCCGAGCAGCTGGGTCTCTCTCAATATTCCCTTTCTGCCTTGTGTGATGTCAGTGGACRTGCAGCTGACTTTTATTTGTATTTACAGCCTGAAATGCTTCCTATCTCTACTGGAAAATGTTTAGGAAAAGTATTTCTATTAGGAGAAAAAAGGTGTGGAAAGAGGTGTTTGTGTTGCGATCCTTCATCCCCAACCATATCTTCATCATGGTTGGAAAAATCAGTGTTGGTTGGGAAAGCGTGTCAGGAGAGGTTTGGAGTGAAGCTTTTGAGGAAACAGTGAAAATAAATATAATAATTTGGGGATTGGGAAGAGATATAAAGAGGTGGAAAGCAGAAATAAAATAATTGTGTTGAAGATTCTGAACCATCATCTGAAGAGAGTGGTGAGAGGCAGGCAAGGATTAGCAGATTTCTGCAATCAAACTCTGAAATTTCGTTGTGTGGAAATACCACATTCTCCCATGAAAATGGACATCCTTTCCCTTCTTTCAGGCAGTCCCATGTGCAGGATTTGGGACATGGCAGAGCAGTCACAGAGYGTTTGCTGTGCCAGTTTTGGCCAACTCACAAGGCCAGTTAATCCTGACATGAAAAAGGGCAGCATCCATTGCATCCTGTGCACTGAGTCRCACCAGCAGCTCTCAGGCTGCCTCTCCACACCTTCCTCCTGGCTTTTTTAATTAAAAAAAAAAGTCCACAATAAATCCTTCTTAAATATAAATAAATTCCTTTCCTTAYTACAATCTGTGTGTGATGGGGTCCACACGTCCACTGAAACTCTTTTAGGGGTTTTCAAATTAAAAAGGCTGAAAAGCCTTTGCAATTGGCTTTTAAATTTTGCCCAACACTTCCACATCTGGCGATAAAAGTTCCTGGAAATCTGGGAGCTGCTCAGTGCCTGCAGTCCTGGCACTGGAGACTGTTCCTGAAACCTTATGGTTTGCTCATATTACCTTGAATTCAGCATTTCCAATACCCCAAGRAGAAGAAAAGGCTTAAAAATGGGACTGGAATTTTGTCTGGCGTGATCATGGCAAGAAAAATGGCTGGTGGGTTTTGTGCTGGCATTGTGAGGTAGAGGTTGGGGACCATGAGTGACCTATTCAGTTCCCTAAATCCCTAAAAGGCTCTTAAATCCCTGCTCCAAGCAAGTAAATGTATCTGAATGACACTACTTAGGGAGTTAGAGGTGTTGTATCTGCATATAAAATTTTCACTGAGAGAAAATATCAAAATTAGGGAATTAATATTTCCATGCCCAGATAATTTTCCTTGCTGTTACCWATAGGATTTTCATCTGTTTGCACTCAGTGAAGTGTCCCGGTTTTATGAAGAATTAAAAAGGCTCCTGCAAAGTTTAACATGGGGTTTAAATGGGAGAGAATCACGGTGATGGCTGGGAAAGACACGATGCTGAAAAGTTTGATTAAGTCAAGTGATTTAAAAGATAATACGAGTATTATAAAATTATTTCAGTCCCGCAGTACTCCGTACACTGCTAGAGATTTAATTTGAAAGGAGTTTCGCGCGATGCTGTTTGCCTTTGCCACACTTAACGGCGACTAATTGTCAATCTGAGTGATTTCAGACAAGAATTAATTTCATTTTCTGTTGAACGTACACACAAAAGGAGCGACGGGAGCAGTGCCCTCATCACCGGCATTGGTGGTTCAGTGGTAGAATTCTCGCCTGCCACGCGGGAGGCCCGGGTTCGATTCCCGGCCAATGCAGTTGATCTTTTCCTGCCCCCCCTTTTTTTTTTTTTTTTTTTTCTCTAGTTCCCTATTTCTCCTTCCTTTTCCGCTTCCGCCCCGGCCTCCGAATCCTCCATCAGCTCCAGGGGGCCTCGCTCGGTTCTTTCCCCGCCGTGTCCCGCCGTGCCCGGGGGCGGCGGGAGGATCCTCCGGGAGRCCGCGCCGGGGAGGACAAGATGGAGGTGTAAGGACGGGCCTGAGGGGGCACACGGGGCGGGGGCGGGCTTGGGAGCCAYCCTGCAGTGCCCACAGYGGGGCTGCAGGGCCGGGAGTGCRYCTCTGTGSGGTTCMTTTATATAGGGTTTGTGTGGGGTAYATYTRTATGGGGTTTATCCATATGGGGTGTGTGTGTGGGRACGGTACATCCATGTGGGCCTGCGTGTGAGGGGTGTGAGGGTATAATGAATATATTTACGAGTTTATCGGACTTTTAACCCCCCAGCAGTGAKTTCAGGCGTTCTGGGAATTACCTGAGGGGTTTATTTTCTTTAAAACTCCTGCTGAAGCAGCTGTAGGGGCAAATCCCACTCTTGTCCCCGCTGCTGTCCCCTCCTGCTCCCTCTGGGAAAGGCAAAATGGGAATTTAATTACTTTGAGCTCTCCGTGTGGGAGCTGGATGTGMKGGAGAAGGAGAAAACCTGAGGGGTTTGTGCCAGCGATTGCAAACATGATAAGAGATTCAGATTTTTGGCAGAGTTACACCAGGCAGCATTTTTTGTWTTCCTACCCTGCGTTTCGGGCACSTTTTGACCTATTTTGAAGCTTAAAMYCTCATGAGTTCCATGGAGCTGGTTAAAATTCTAATTTTCATTTAATTTTCATTGCATTTGGGATRTATCTCCCGAAGTTAGCTGAATTCSTGCAGCCATGTAACCCAGGGATGCTTTATTATTATTAAATCTTCCCTCCTAAAAGCATAAAAATTAAAAGGTGATAAAAAAAAGAAACATATGCTGAAATACAGGTTTGTATGACTTTAGCCTTAACACAGGTAKCGGCCTGCAGTAAAATTAGCTGTTCTGACGGTTTTACACTTAGAAACATGCTTTTGATACCATTAATAATAAATCTGTGATGTTTCATATCTATCCCCTGAGTTTTTATTCTTCTTTTGCCTCCTGCCTTCCTAGAGGGAAGCTTTGCAACTGTCCAAGCTCTTACCATGCCAGAATTATCTATTATTAGAGCAAAGAAACCCTCAGAAAATACTGATTTTAATATAAAGARCCCCTCAGAAAACACYGATTTTAATATAAAACATTTGAAGCAGCAGACTTAAAAATRTCAAGTGTCAGTGCTATTTGTAGAGGTGTGATGCCCTATACCAAGATTTTTTTTTAATGTATACAGCCCTACCCAAGAATATTTTGGTTTGGGCTAAAATTTGAGCAAATATTAGCTGTTTAAAGATTCTAAAAAGTGTTTATAGTTTTGATTTTTCATGATTTTTTTATCTTTCTGCCTAAGTTTTAATCGCATAACAATTAAGCGAATTGTTGAGCTGACCGCTTAAAAATATACATTGGAATTTATTATTTCCTGACTGTAAAAT
>NW_026624070.1:136379-158337 GCF_030028575.1 Malurus melanocephalus | reverse complement strand
CAAAAGGAAGCAGTTGTCTTCAATAATTTAATTCTTCCAGCACAGGGGCTGTGTATTTACTCCGTATGACCCTTTCGGCTGAACGATCCCATATGTAATTCTCCCTATAGAATGTCTTTGTTCCGCGGGGATTTCTGTAGGGCCCGGCTGAATGCAAACATTCTGAAGACTTGCATTTACCTCCCGACAAAAGCTATATGGTTTGTGAAACATGAATGAAAAACTAACGCGTGCCTGAGCTCACTTGCTGAAGTTTCACTCGGGTCAGCGAAATGGAAGTTGAAGTTCATCTCAGCGTATTTTAGGAGGTCCTTTTCATTTAAAAACAATGCTAGAACCTGTGGAAGTTTGTGGATGCATTTACCATGGGAAAGTGATGAACGGGACAGTTCTATTCAGGCGATTCACGGTGCTTAACAACACATTGTACCTTTTTTGTTCTTTTTTTTCTTTCTCCCTAAGCTGCTGCGCAGACCTGAGAAAGGCCTTTTTTTTTTTCCTTTTGTATGGAAACTTTCTGTTGTTGTGGCTACTGACTGCTCAGCAGAATGTGTTGTTCGGGGCATATAGGATGGTCTGTGTCTGKTTTTTCTCCCTCTTTTTACTTTAAATATTTAAATTTACAGTATCCAGGAGGAATARAGGCATCGTGAGTGTAAATAGGTGCTTGGCTCTGCACTCACCCTGCCAACCTCAGATAAGGATTTTTGCTTAATTGGACTGAGGAAGTGGAAAAGAGGAAACTCAGCTTTGCCRTCCTCGTAAAAGAATAAGCACATAAAAATGGAAAGAATAAATAAAGAGGAAATGCAATAAATTGGGGGTTTTTTTCTTCAGTACCACACATATAAATTAAAGCCCTACTTGTGTCTATACACGCACATTTGTCCATGGTACTAAAATACTCAGTGTGCTCTTGACTAGTAAAGAAAACAGTGTTTGTAATCTGAATTATTTTTCCCAGTCTTTATTTCAATAAAATCAGAGCCTTTTTTTCCCCAAGGAAAATGCAAAGCAATTTGGTTTTAGTGTGTGAAATTGGGTGAGTGAATAAAATAGATTGGCTGAGTGTGTTGTACAAGTGTATTATGATTTATGGGGCAAACTGTGCAAAATATACTCCAAATTTATGGTATAATTCTTCTGACAGTATGGAAAAATTGGTGGCAATTGTAGAATCACCAAAATAAGGTTTCTTGGACCGTTTTTTTTAAACTTTATGAAAACAGAGTTTGTTCTTTTAGTCTCTGTGATTTGGCAAAGAAGAACTAAGCAGTTTTATGTGGATCTCAATGAATTGTTTTTAATTAATTAATTGTAATTAATTTTTCCTTTTAGAAAAGATGCAAATGCCGCGTTGCTGAGTAACTTTGAGGTGAGTTTGTCTTCATTCTGGTTTTAAAGCAGCAATTTAAAGCTGTCACCAATCCTTTATATAATCTCTGGATGCTGGAAACTGTCAGTGACAATCAGTAGGGRATTTACACCTCCTTGCATTTGGGTTGTTTTTAGGAAAAAAAAAAAAAAGATTTTTAAAGAAGGTTTGGAAATGGTTTTGCTATTAATGGGYACTGTATTATTGTTTGTTTGGTGTTGAGATTATTCCAAAGGAATTTGTCATTTTAAGGGAGGTGGAAGGAAGTTTTGTTTTAACTTAAGCAAAGTAACAAAAGGTTTCAGTGCTTTGTTGATAAATGTAATTTTTTAAAGTTTTAATAACCCAAGAGTTTTTGTGTTACTGTGTTGCTGAAGCAGCTTTTTAGTGCCCAGCTGTTTCATTCTAGCCCGAAATAAATCTTGAAGTGTTTTATCTTGAGCKGCCTCTGTGTGCAAACAGCAGAGCAGGCATCTGGTGACTGTTAGAAAGGCTTTAATGAGATATTTGGAGAGAAWTCTCTTAATTTCCTCTAAGAAATAAATGATTTTATATCAGCCAAACTCCTCTTAAGTGTCTGCCTGTTAAAATCATGTGGAAAAAGCAGCAAATATGGCTTTTCAAAGTCCCCTAAAACACTGATACCTTTCCATTTGCTGCAGTTTCACTGGCAAAGCCAACATTCTGTAAATCAAGGTGATGCTTTGCAAAGGAAATTCCATCCCTGCAGTTCTTCTGTGAGCTCAGAGTCATCAATTTGTGTTTGTTGTCGAAGTTCACAGCTTGAGTTWGGGATTTCAGCATTGACAGGTGTTCCTTTTTCACAGGAGGTGCAGAATGAAGTAATTGCAGGGTCTGTAGCTGATGATATTTTTATTTCTCACTGTCTARAGATGTTTGGTTTCTTATTTCTCTGGAGCTGTCAGTTTGTAATTCCCTTGAGTGAAGCCAGGTAAAAATGAGGGGATAAACAGTGAGAAGTKCTCTGGGTATTGACTCTGGATATACTGGAAAGCCTGAAGCAAAACTTCTGAAAAGGTTTCATTCATCTGCTTTAAACAACCACAGCTTTTAAAAAACAATTTAAATCCCCATTCATCACTCGGGGGCTAAAATATTTCTCCTTTCACTTGCTGCTGCATCCACCAAACCAACCACAGTTTTTTTGTTGTTTGGCTGATATGATTTTTCCTGTTCATTTAAGATTCCCTGTTGCAATATTTTAAAMTAAAATACTCTCAAATGGACTAAAATATTTTATTTTTTATCTTCAGGTGTACCAGTTACTTACTGATCTCAAGCAGCAGCGSAAAGAGAGCGGCAAAACCAAGCATAGCTCCGGGCAGCAGAAYCTGAACACAATCATGTATGAGGTGAGCAGCACTGGGAAAGTCCTTTTACCAGTTAGCTCAAACTGGAATAATTCACATCCTATATTAATAATTAGGAATCAAATCTTCCCTATTAAAAATCACAGTAAAATGTTTTTTTCTGCCACTTTTCAACGCTGGCCTTATTGAGGTTGTAGGATAACTGTGCTGTCTGAGTAAAGGTAGGCAGCTGTTATTAAAATCTGTAAAAAGAATTCTAAACCCCATGGGTTTGAACCGTTTTGTTTTGTTAGGATTTTTTAAATTCCATATATCCCATCCTTCTAAGACAAGGGCAGAGCTCACTGTCATCTGATGAATTGATGACATTGCATACTCTGATGATTAAGGTGATGATTTCAAAGCTGAGGCACAGGTCCCATAATATTTTTTAATTAACCATTAGAGTTAAACCTATAATTTTAGAGCTAATTTTTTTAGAGTTAAAACCAATAATTCCCAGCCAAAATAGATGATTTGAATTTTTACTTTGTCAGAAAAAAAGCAAAACCACAGATAACATCGTTTAAGTGCCAGGCTGGTAAAAAACACTTCATCCCTTGCTGGGAAGGAACTCTAAAACCCTAAAACACAAATACYAGCATTTAAAATACCCCAAATGAGCAACTTCCCAGAGCCTTGCAGGGAGAACCGTTTGTGTCTGTGCAGGAGAGCTGCATGAGCAGCACCGTGAGTGACAGGCAGCTGAAAGCACTTTGCCTTTGCTTGCATGAGTAATTCTGTTGAGCCCTGCAAACGACTCATGTGGATAAGATCTGGCCTAGGCTTTGGTTTTGTTTTAGTTCTGGCTTTGTTTGAAAAGGTACAGAGTTGTAATTCCTAAGCCTYGCATTCAACAAAATGGGGGCTTACCAAAAAATCAGAATTAAATCTTCATGGAGACTGACAGTCTCTTCCTCTGTGAAACAGCTGAGAAAGACCCTGTAAGTAAATTTGATCARGATGCACCTGAATTCTTTAATTGCTTTATTATTGTGTTAAATACCTGTAGGAAGCTTGAGTTTATGCAAATTCTGGGTGTTTTTTTTTATGAAAGAAACTTTTTATTCTGAAAGAAAATCAGAATTTAATCTGACAGGATTGTATTTGTATTTCTTCACAAGCTCCCTGCAGACCTGGATCCATTGGTGCTGAATAACTCCCTGAAGGGAGCTTTGTTTTTCTGTGTATTTGGCATTTTTATGGATTTGAAATTGCCAAGAAAAGATTAACCTGGAAGAGAAATTACTCCTGTGAAATTATTCTGCAATTATTAATAATTTCATTTCAGTCCTTGGTGGTGAATAACAGCTTCGTTTTATCTGAAAAGGTCAGGCRGGGCATACAAAAAAGAATAATAAAAAATAATTATTGACAGCTATTCATTTTGGGGTTTAATTCAAGCAACAATAAATATTCAGGAAGACTTTAAGCCACTTCCAGTGAAAAGTCAGCGGTGAACTGGAATTTTTGTGGCATTTTGTTATCAACAAACTGGTTTTTACTCTGGTCAAATTACATTTTGTAATGTAATTACATTRTCTACCTGCTCAATGTTGTGTTATTTTAAATAAAGCAAATAAATGGAACAYCTGCTGTCAAAGTCAGTTGAGGTTGGTGGGTGTTACATGTAAAAAAATAAAGTTTAATTGTCTCAATCAGATAAACATTAATTTTTAATAGCACAATATCCCTGCAGATTTCATAACAACCCACCTACTGTGCTCCTGTCAACTTTAAATGGCCAACAATGCAGGTAAAGGATAAAAAAAAATCATAGA
Organism: Malurus melanocephalus; assembly: GCF_030028575.1. Taxonomy (NCBI): domain Eukaryota; kingdom Metazoa; phylum Chordata; class Aves; order Passeriformes; family Maluridae; genus Malurus; species Malurus melanocephalus. Next base: position 153,811 of record NW_026624070.1, on the reverse strand, counting down.
TTAGGGATCTTAAAAGGGATTTCTGGTTGGCAGTGAGAGGATCCCTGGCACTGAGCACAGGAAAACTTGGCAGAAGGTTTTAATGTGAGTTTAAGGATAAATAGCACTCAATTTCTCTAAGTGCTTTTTGAAAGATAAAAACCAACCAAGGAATAAAATGTCTGTCACAAATAGCAAGTGGGGTTTTTTAAGCAGACAGAGCTAAAAGTCACTTCTTTGCTGTCCTCTTTAACTTGAGACTTTGGGCTTTGAACAGTTCAGAGAAAGTTGATTTCCAAACTGAATTGATATTCCTGTTTTTYTCACTACTGAGGACACTTTTCAAAATCTACTTGTTTCATACACATGAAATAAATAAATATGAAATAAATAATAGATTATTTTCTCTCTGTCCCCTGCAGACCCTGAAGTACATTTCCAAAACACCCTGCAGGTATCAGAGCCCTGAGACTGTCAGAGAGTTCCTGGTAGCAATGAAAGACCACAAATTAACCAAGTAAGTGAAGCTCTGCCTTTGAACAGAAACACAAACTCCCAGCAGTGCTGAAAAGCTGATCCCTGTGCCCAGAGTGATAATCTCATTAATTTCAGTGTTTTCATTATTTTCTGCCATGATTTCAATGCTCAGCCAGGCTCATAGATGAATAYTCCCATCTTTATGTGCTGTTTCTCCCAAATAAATAGTGATATTTAKGTCCCTCAGGATCTCTGAGATTGATATTTCAGTTATTTAAATATTCCATGGATCACCTTCCCCCCTTCYCAGGGAGTTTCTAGTGAAGCTAAACTTACAGTTCTTATTTTGGGAAATGAAAAAGATTATTTTTGGGAAAATAAAAGATTTCCTTTGCAGTTACAAGGCTCCAAGGGTGCTTTTTGGCTGTGTTGTGAGAGCCTGTTCTTGAAGCACRTAATCCTCTGGAAGCTCTGCAGAGTGGAGTGAAGCCTGATGTAAATAGAAATGCAATCAGCTGGCCACTTGTTTGGATTGCTCTGATCACTCCTCTGATTTTTAAAGCAGTAAAAAACCCAATATTTATATTTAACTGCTTCTGAATGACTCCTCTATCGCTTCAAAGTGCTCCAGAGACACCGAGTTTGTTTTTATTCCCTGCTGGGGGGACTCCCAAGGAGTTCATCCTCTGGCAAAGAGGCTTTTCATTCATTTGGTTATGTCACAAAATGCCCARTGAGATCATCTGGAGTGCTTCAAGGTGAGTTTTCACCCTGGCTGAGCAGAGAAAAGCAGATTTGCAGCTTTTTGTCAGACTTTCAGTGCCCCCTCTCTACAGGCAGCCACATCCAGCCCAGCAGCATCTCTGGTGCTGCTGGAATTGCAGAATTCCTTGGGATTTTGGTCCTGCCCATTGGAATTGTGCTTTTATTACTTCCTTTGGCACAGCTRGAGTTGGTAATTCAGTGTTTAATCCTCCTGTAGCTCATTTTATGCAGTAAAATACTCATTTCCTTATSCTAATTATTTTCTGGAGGTACTGAAGCATGGAGAAAATACTCTGCAATAGAAATGGAGGTGTGCAGGTTGTAATAGGGCACTGAAAGTGTCTTAAAATTGGCAGCAGACCTTTTCTGGAGTAGTAGTGAGCATCCTTCATTTCTGGTAATGTCAAAAATCTCTTTTTGAGGAGAAATGAGCTTTGGTGTCTGTGCAAGGTAGCAGTTTAGGGAGAAGCAGCAGAAGGAGGTGTCACAGCAAAAAAAGAGTGGGATTTGTCAGGGTAAAAGGAACTCAGTGAGGTAGGTATAAAACTCTCATTAAAAATCAGAGGATTTATTTTCGGTTCAAACTCATTTCTAAATTTTTCAGGTAGAATTTGACCAGGAGCTGGGGGTTAACTCTTAAAAAAAAAAAAAAAACAGGAGAGCTCTGTTATCTCATCAGGTACATTTTATTCCAAGAGTGAAATACTGAAAAATTTGAGTCATAATGAGAAATTTTAGCTACAAATTCTCTGTCTCCCATAGTGCTGAGCATTTCTGAAGAAGATCTACCCAAATATTGACCTTTCCAGCCCTGCTGGTTCATGAGCTGCAGTGCAGCACTGCTGGAAAGTTTGGGGTGGTTTCAAGCTTTAAATGAACTTTTTGTTCATTTATGGGTGCTCCCAGGTTCTTTTGGGTTTAGATCTCATCCTCTCTGTCCTTTTTGTGAGGCAGTGAAACCAGGGAGTTATTCCCAAATCATTTCTTGTGCATGGAGGCAGCAGGATGAGAGTGACAAATTTATTTATGGCCTATCAGAACCCAGATTTATTCTCTGAGCATCCTGAACAATTTCTGCTTTGTTAATCCCTCTCTCATCTGCTAAGGAACTTCCCAACTCTTCATTTGCCACATACTTTACAAAATAAATCCCAGAATTGTTTTGTGTGATCCTGGCATTTATTTTTTCTGATCTTTTCCACTCAACCCCTTGAAGTCAGAAATGTCAGGGCCCATCTGGGATCTCCTTCACCCCAAACCCCACAAAGCACAGGGGGGAAATGATTCTTTAATGCACTTTTATGTTGGAATTACCCTTTGCTTCTTAACCAAGGCCATCTCAACACTGCTTCTCTTGTTAAAGAAATGAAAAATTTTTAGGGTTTTGATGGTTTCCATTCTGTTGGGATGGAGGTGTTTGTATTAAAGGTTTCCCTGGGAATTTTTAGCTGTTTTGATGGAGAGTTTTCTTCTCTTGGAGAGGAAAGCTCTGTGTGGGGTTTGCTCTTCCAGGACCTTGCTTGCATGATTTCTGTAATGAATAATTTCTCTTTTATTAAGASAAGTTAATAAAGAGTAAAGAACTCCAGAGCCTCTCTGCTGCTTCCTTTSTGGGGCAGGAACCCCAAAATGTGCCCTTTTAGCTGGTCAGACCCTGTCACAGCTCTCTGCAGGTGGCTGATTTTGATTTAAGATATATTTATATTAATTTGGGTCTGTCCTCAAACACCTCAGTCTACTTAAAGGGTCAGAAAAACCCCATCACCCATTCCCCTGCTCTTTAAATTCCTCACAACTCCACCTCTAATCAAACAACAAACAATTAAGCAGTTAAGTTTAAACAATTAAGTTTTTAGGTTCTTAATTAGGCTCAGTTYATTTCCTAAAGCCAGGATTTGAGGGTTTGGAAGGGATTTTGAGCCTATGGGATGTGACATTCCCTGCTCAGCTGTGATTGCTGCTCTCAGCACTAGGTTGTGCTGSTGGATGGGAGAATTCCCAGCTGGAAACACCAGGAATTGAGAGAGAACTGAGCTTTTAATCAAGGGAATTCYCTTTTCATTAAAAATTTCTGATTTTTCCTCTCACAAACCTGCAGCATTAACCCTGCGAGATGTCAGGCTGCACCAACTTCACTCCTTTAAAAAACAGCACAAAGAAAGCATTAAAATATCCATTAAAAAAACAAAAAATATTTTTAAACATCTAAAGAAACCCCCAAACCCACTAATATTATACAATCTATAACAAATATAAAAACAACCCTAACACAAGGAAAAAAGGTGCTTCAATGAGAAAACTGATAATACAATCCTGGCAAATTCTTCAATTCCTGGAAAATCACCTCAAATCTTTCTGTTATCACGGATATTTATTCACTCAATTATTTATATCACTCAAAATACCRGCTTAACACCATTTCATGATGGATTTGTCTCGTGTTACAGACACAAAAAAAAAGCTTTTAAAAGGCAAATTTAAAAAATAAACACCAAAATGTGCAGATAAATCTTCCAGAGTMATTTCAGAAAGCTGCCTTGCTAAATGGAGCGAATTCAAAGCCACCTAAACAGATCTTTAATTGATACAGTTCAGTAGTTCAGGTGTGGTAAAGCAGTTTTTCCCATAGTTTTCCRTCATTATTTTGGTACAATTCAAACTGTAAAACTGAGATTTTTTTTTTATTTTTAAACCAAACCTCTGAACGCACGTAATGAATTTTACTGTTACCTTGTCGAGGCCTCAAGCTTTGGCTGAAGCTGCAGTTCAGTGAGCCATGTTGTATTTGGAAATAAATGATGCCACTAGCAGCTAATTTTCCACTTTTAGTRTCTGGAATGGCTTCATGTTTTATAAAATACTGAATTGCAGTGCATGAAAAGAATATTTATTAAGTTGGAGCTCTGTAATTATGGTTCAATGAAAAGTGGCTCTGCTTGTGCTTCTTCCTGTTGCTGATCGCTTATCTTGGATCTAATTTTGGAATAACCAAATTTGCAATCCCCTGCATATTATTATAATTTWAAAAAAACTGGACAGGAACATTGCCCTTTTTGTCTTTAAATCAACACAGTCAAGGAAGTGTTGAGCTGAAAATCTTCAGGACTTTTAGAAAATATTTTCCCTCCTCGCTGCCAAAAACTACAGCTAAACCTGGCTGTTAAACCACACTGCAAACCCAGTCAGAATTACTGCTGGCAGTGACATTTCATCCCTGAATTGTCAGAAATTCATTTGCATCATTGGAGGGGACCCTCCAACCCCTCAGTAACRTGGATTGTTTCCCACTTTGCTTTTACCCAGAATTTAATTCTTTCAAATTGTCATTCATTGCTGTAGTTTGTGTTTGCAATGAGCTAAAAGAATAAACGAGGAGAAATTTTTGATTTCTGATGGTTTGTTCAGCGTTTCTGCTTTTGCCAAAGCAGCAGTTAATTAATGCTTGCACATTAATAATCTGAGGGTCTCTTGGCTAGAGGTGGCCAGACACAGGAAAACACCCAATTATTAAAATACCCAAATTGTGGTCATTAAACCACACTGCAAACCCAGTTCAGAATTATTCCTGGCAGTGACATTTCATCCCTGAATTATCAGGAATGCATTTACATCATTGGAGGGGACCCTCCAACCTCCCAGCAACTTGGATTGTCTCCCACTTTGCTTTTACCCTGAGTTTAGTTCTTCCAAGACGTTAGTTCTTCCAGAGTTTAGTTCTACCCAGAGTTTAATTCTTCCAAATTGTCATTCACTGCTGAAACTTTGTGCAATGAGCTAAAAGAATAAAYGAGTGGCTGCTGTTTGATGGATTGTAACTCCTTGGGTATGAAAATTGTTCATGTGGTTGTGTGTTCAGAGCAGAAGTTTTTGATCTCTGATGAGTTTTTCAACATTTCTGCTCAGTTTTACTAAAATATTAGTGAATGCTTTCACATTAATGATCTGAGGGTCTCTTGGCTAGAGGTGGCCAGACACAGGAAAACACMCAAATTATTAAAATAGCCAAATTATGGCTGTTAAACCACACTGGAAACTGAGTCAGGATTATTCCCGGCAGTGACATTTCATCCCTGAATTATCAGGAATGCGTTTGCATCACTGCAGACATTGGAGGGGACCCTCCAACCCCTCAGTAAAGTGRATTGTCTCCCACTTTGCTTTTACCCTGAGTTTARYTCTTCCAAGAGTTTAGTTCTTCCAAATTGTCATTCRCTGCTGTAACTTTGTGTTTGCAATGGGCTGAAGGGATAAACGAGTGGCTGCYKTTTGATGGATTGTAAYRGATTGGCCAGACACAGGAAAACATCCAATTAAAACATTAAAATACCCAAATTATGGCTGTTAAACCACACTGCAAACACACTCAGAATTATTGCTGGCAGTGACATTTCATCCCTGAATTATCAGGAATGTRTTTGCATCATTGCAGACATTGAAGGGGACCCTCCAACCTTCAGTAACRTGAATTGTCTCCCCCTTTGCTTTCACCCAGGGCAGAGAAGCTGCAGCTGCTGAACCACAGGCCTGTGACTGCAGTGGAAATCCAGCTGGTGAGTAACAATGCCTGGGCCTGTTCAAAGTTTCACTGGAAGCAGCTTTACCCTTGGAGATCMGTGGAATAATTCCTTTCTCATGGGCCACCGATTGAATGGATCCCTTTATGCACATTTGACATCCACAGCTTCAGATCYRCTCMYTTCCTGCCTCTCACAGATTCTCCARCTCTGTTTGCCTCARTCTCACATTTGAAATGCCCAAAGCAGTCATTAAAGGTGATTCATTCAAGTGGTACAAATAAGGACAGATTCCATCTTTTTGCAGCAGGTGCTTTTTGGCATCTGCGCTGCTTGTTTTGACAGCAGGGTTACACCAAAACCAAAAATTCCAAAAACAAAGAAGTAGAATGAGAAATGGACATAAACAGACTTTCAGATGAGARGTAGCCACTGTCAATGTAAGAATAATTCAGATGTGCAGAGGGATTGGCACTGAATAGAAATAGATGCTTTTTTTTTCTCTCAAGAATATTTAATCTCCTCATGAATACAAACCCCGTGGTAATAAAGAGATTGTTATAATGGGGATATTATTTCAATGAAGWCCTCTTGCATTAAGAACATCTGTTTGCAATCTTCCCCTGGAACCAAGCTGAGCAGGAACAGGATCATATTTTGCTGAAATTAAAGGCAAGGATTAAAGAAATACCAGTAGGACTATTTTTCTTCTGTCACCAAGGAGCAGCAATTATAATGCTGAAGGCAACTCAGAAGAATGATTTTAGCTGGGCCATTTTTGCTGTGTTTAGTGGCTGAGGAGATCAGTGTCCATCAGTAGCTTGCTTTGAGGCTTTCAGTGAGTCAGAARCCATGATTTGGAGCCTGTCTCAGCCTTTGTTAGCTTCATGTGCTTTTTATACACTGATTTATTTTATTCCTTTATAGAGGCTTTTCTTCCCTTTAAATGCAGTCATCTTCTGGTGACTGCATGGCTTTGTCTCTTCCCTTCTGTTCTTCCTGATTCATTGTTATCCTGCCCACCTGGAAAATGGTTTCCTCCTGTGCCATGTTTGAAGAAAACAGGGATTTTGGACCTTTCTATCAGAAGCCAGGTGTCTGTGGAGTTCCATACTTCAGATATTYCAMGTTTTGTAGTGTCAAAATTAGATAYTCATTCCTGAAACTTGGAGAACACAGATACAAGATTTGAGTTCAGTGAGATTTGAGTTCAGTGTCAGCTCATGATTGATCCAAACCCCTTTTCTAAGGGGTGAAAAATGTGATTTTTGTGCATTTGGSGATCAGCCTGAAAAGTTCCATACTTCAGATATTCCAGATTTGGTAGCGCCAAAATTAGATAAAACTTGTTCTTGAAATTTGGAGAACACAGACACAAGATTTGAGTTCAGTGTCAGCTCGTTACTGATCCAAACCCCTTCTCTAATGATCACAATCATCTTGTGGAAAATGTGATTTTTGTGCATTTGGGGATCAGCCTGAATTTGTATCCTCACRGAGATATTGGGGCTGCAGCTGCTCCTATTCCATCGGGATTCCCATCATTCCCAGGGCAAATTTCCCCTAAATCAATATTCAATATTGCCTGGATTTCAATGAACCCTCCCCAGAACTGCAGCACATTTTCATCAAAGCCTTTGGATCTCAGTGATGCAGGTTGGTGCTGTCACTGAAACCCAGAGCCTGGGAGAAGCGAGGAGATGATTTTGCTGTCGATTCCTGTCTTAAATATTTTTTTTTGCACAAGCACAGAAGTTGTAGCAGTCTCTAAACACACAAAATCTGGTTTTTCTGAGTGTAAAACACCCCAGAGCAGTGGAGGCTGCAGCAGGGTCACCCACACATGGATTTCCTGCAGGAAAATCCATTTCCTGCAGCTTCAGGATGAGACACGACCTGCAGAGAGGACAATGGTGAGTCTGGAACAGCCTTGATTCTCTTCTCACTGGCCCTGGCTCTGCAAGCTTGGACCTGAATCAGAAATAAATGATGGGGAAAAAACTCGTGAGCAGTTCCTGGAAATGGATAACCCAGAGCAGTGGAGTCTGCAGCGTGTCCTAGGGAGAAGTTTCCCCTAAATCAATATTCCATTGATTCCCATTCCATCAATATTCCCGTGGTCTGAGCTGCCTGGATTTCAGTGAACCCTCCCCAGAACTGCGGCACATGCAGATTGGTGTGTCCCTGAAACCCAGAACCTGGGAGAAGCAAGGAGGTGATTTTGCTGTCGATTCCTGTCTTAAATATTTCTTTTTTGATGAGCACATAGATTGTAGCAGTCTCTAAACACACAAAATCTGCTTTTTCTGAGTGTAAAACACCCCAGAGCAGTGGAGGCTGCAGCAGGGTCACCCACACATGGATTTCCTGCAGGAAAATCCATTCCCTGCAGCTGCAGGATGAGACACAACCTGAAGAGAGGAGAATGGTGAGTCTGGAACAGCCTTGATTCTCTTCTCACTGCCCCTGGCTCTGCAAAGCTTGGACCTGAATCAGAAATAAATGATGGGGAAAAAACTCGTGAGCAGTTCCTGGAGATGGGGACACATCAATTTTCTTTTTTAGAAAGCTTTAAACACAATGCCAGGCGAGGCAGAGCTGCCTCTCACTTGCTCAAAGGGTTTTGATGTCTCAGATTYCCCTCAGTGCTGCTGACCATGGAATGGAGTCTAATTGACCTGACAGGTTCATATGAGGCAATAATTATAATTATAATTATAACTACTTATTGCTTTTTTTTCCCGGCTTTTTACTTTTTTACTCTCCCTCTACAAWATCCCCTATTTTTAGCTGTATGCAAACAGTAAATCCATTCTGATAAAATTATTTTTCAGCTAAAAAGCAAATTATGTTGTGATTTTTTTGATCCCAAGGACTTTTTTGCAAGCCTTAATGCATAAATTGGTGCCACTGTCCATCTTTGTCTTTTCCAGAGCTTGTGCCAGGATTTATTTTCTGACAACAATAGCAACAAAAGGAGCAAGAAATTCAAATTTCTACCCCACAGGGTAAAAACATTGTGAACACTGCAGCTATCTCGACCTCTTGGTTTAATCTTTAACATATGTTGGRTCTGGCTCAGTGATTCCCAAAAAATAAAAATAAGGAAATAAAAGGGAAATAAAAAGACAGGGATGTTCATTTCCCTGTGATGGGGTTGAAGATGAAGCCTCTTCTGAGGAACAAATTGCTCTGCGTTTTTATCTCTGAATGGAAAAGCGGATTTTAATTTAATTTTAATTTAAAAAATTTAATATTTATTTTTAAAATTATATTTCCACTTTCTGCTTGGAAGCTCTGCATGACCAGGCCGGCACATTTGTCTTTTATTCACTGGAAAATAACAGCATTTTGGAAAATGAAAGATCTTAAGGGGTTTTTAAACATTTTATTTTCTTAACAGTGTATTTTTCCTTCTCTGTGGTTAATTACCTCTGAGGGACATTAATCCAATCATTCAGCTTTKGCTTTTTTCTCTGTTTTTTGTGTGGTTTTTTTTTTGTCCTATCAGTGTGGTGGGACTGAGCAATTTCAAATCCCTGCTCAAAGGAGGAAATCGCAGTGATTTCCTCATCAAACATCTCCCTCCTACACTGGGGTTAAATTATTGATAGCTTGATTGCTTTGGAAATTACCAGAGCCCCTTTATTTATATTTCCTTTATTACTGTACTTCACTGATTAATTTTAAATCAAATTCATAGCTTATGATTCATTTAAAATCAAATTTATAGCTTATTATTCRAATCAGCAATAGCTTTTAACCCACAGGTTCTTCTGTGATGCTGAGATTTGCTCCCCACTAAACATTGAAACAATTTCTCAGTTTTTTCAGAACTTTTTGGGGTTCTTCAGTGTGGTTTTATTTATCCTTCACCATTTGCATTGTGTTGTTATGTCTCAGGGGATTAAACCAAATAAACATTTCATTGAAAGCAGCACAGGGWGGAGGATGAAGCCTCTTAAAGTCTGCTTTTATTTGGGTAAACACACAAGGTATGGTTTGAATTAAGGATGTTTGTCCTTGTTTCACCGAGTTAAAAAAGGAATTCAGGCAATGCTGAGTGTCTGTGTGGACAGATTTTGATATATTTTGATATATTTCCACTTTAATTTATGGATAAACACTTCAATCCCTGGAATCACCTTCCCAGTTTAGCTGTTRTTTCTTGAAAATTCCATTTGAGCTGCAGAGGGAACGGGCTCCTTTTGAGAATTTTATCACAATTAATTGGTAAAGTTTTCCTGATTCCTTCTTGGATTATAGATCATCAGCTCTGATTGTGGAAATGAAATGGGAGAATTRCTGAATTTATATTTCAGTAGAAATTTAATAACAAACTGCTCAAATTTGGGTGAAATAGAAATTCTCAGTGAGGCCTGAGTGAGTCCTCTTGCCCACACTTCACAGATAACTCACACTGGGTGTTTTATGAATGACATTGATGGGCTGCAGAAATCTTTCCCAAACCCCTGGAGTATTTTGGGATAGCACAGACTGGAATGCTGAAAGCAGCAGCGAGAATTATGAATTAATTAATTATTATTGGGAATTATTTATGGCATCGGGGAGGTTTTTTAGTCATAAATCATATTTCTGTCACTTCCCAGTTCTGCTCCTCACCCAGATCTCCAAATATTAAGGGCACTTTGGTCAGAAATACCCCGAACTTTTCACATGGCATCATCAGGGAGGGAAAACTGTTCCAGTTTGGGATGTGTGGCACTGCCAACATCAACATCTGAGCTCATCCACTCCCTGCAAACATTTGCATTTTTGTTTTTATTACTATAAACTTTGCATTCCTGGCCGCTTATGGGCTCAGCCTGGCTCCTGAGCAGTTCCAGCCAAGCTTTTTGCAGATTTTTCACAAAAATTGGTAAAATTGCTGCTGGAAAAGTAGATCCTTCAGTACAATCGGGGTTTTTTTGCCTTTTAGGCTTCTTCTTGCACATCATTTCTCTTCTCAGCACCGTATTTCTTAGTGCTGTCAGCATCAGAAGTATTTTATCTTGCAGCTGTAAATCAGAAGGCTGGGAGAGCATCTGCTGGATGTGGAATGAGGCTCAGAGTGACCTCCTGTTCCCCCTGAGATCTGTTTTCTCTCAGGACAGTTGCATTTGTCTTTATCTGTCTGTGCTTCATTGTGATACTTTCTTTTTGGCTTCTTGCTTTGCTGCTTCCTCACTGATATTTTCATAAATCAGGCTCGGGCTGGCTTTTCACTTTTTGAAAGAGTGAAAAAACCTGATTTKTACAATKTGTGCTTTTGAGATCTTGAAAAWAMCTGATTTTCACAATTTGTGCTTTTGAGAWCTTGAAAAAAGCTAAGGCTGAAGCATCGGCTTGCCTAAGAATCTGTCCACTCTGCTCAAAGTTGGTTTGTGTCTATTGTTGTTGAGCTGCTGGAGAGGCACCCAGAGGTGCAGGAATCYCCAGTTCCCTCTGGCAGAGGCTGTGGATCTGTCAGGGAAGGGAATTTGGAGCTCCAGATCTCCTTCTTGAGATGCTTTTCCCAAATTTTAATTTTAATGAGGCATCGCTCACAGCACATCTGAAACAGCAGAGATGAGTTCCTTTCATTGGCTTTTGGGCTCAAATGGGATTTGTGGGGCTGCTGTGTGTGTCCCTGCAGTGTGTGCCAGTAAAAATGACATCAGTGGGATTGGTCTGTACTGGGAGCTGGAGCGTTACTCATTTGGAGTCATTGAGGAGCAGGGGAGAAAACAGGGATTAGACATTCACRTGTTCTGCCTGAAATTCTGGAGTTGGGAAGAGCTGGTGCTGSTCAGGAAATCTTTATTTTTYATTTGAGTTCTGATTTCAGTAGAGCAACACCTAAAGGAAAAAGTAGAGGAAAAAAAAGGGAGAGGAGATGTGATATAGAGACATTCATATGTTCTGCCTGAAATTCTGGAGTTGGGAAGAGCTGGTGCTGSTCAGGAAATCTTTATTTTTTATTKGAGTTCTGATTTCAGCAGAGCAACCACCTAAAGGAGAAAGTGGAKGAAAAAAAGGAGGTGTGATATAGAGACATTCACGTGTTCTGCCTGAAATTCCAGAGTTGGGAAGAGCTGGTGCTGGTCAGGAAATCTTTGTTTTTTATTGGAGTTTTCATTTCAGCAGAGCAAGCAGCTGAAGGAGAAAGTGGAGGAAAAAAGGAGATGTGATATAGAGACATTCACATGTTCTGCCTGAAATTCTGGAGTTAGGTAGAGCTGGTGCTGGTCAGGAAATCTTTGTTTTTTTTTATTTGAGTTCTGATTTCAGCAGAGCAACCACCTAAAGGAGAAAGTGAAGGGAAAAAAAGGGAGAGGAGGTGTAATATAGAGACATTAATGTGTTCTGGAGTTGGGAAGAGCTGGTGCTGCTCAGGAAATCTTTGTTTTTTATTGGAGTTCTGATTTCAGCAGAGCAAGCAGCTGAAGGAAAAACTCCCTAGGGAATTTCACCCTTAGATGGGAGAATCCCCAGAAATGCATTTTCCATTTGCAGATGGAAAATCCCTGCCTGCCTTTTGCTGAGGAGTGGATTCTCTGTGTGTGCTTCCCTCGAGGATCTGGGCATGATCTTGATGAAAGATGATCAGATTGTGCAAAGACAGCTCAGAGGACCCGAAGAAAAACAAAAATTAATTAAATGTCCCACTCTGCTTTYTAGAAGGCCTCTGAAGAGCTGACAWTTTWCAGCCAGAGCTGATTGAACCTGCATTGACTTGGAACCATCATTAATATAAATCACTGCTCTTCAAAGGCCCTTTTAAAGGAGTGGGGATTAAAAAAAGAAAACTCAAACCCCACAATCTTAATTGGTTTCATTTGTGTTTGAAGAGTTCTTCTGACTTGTTTTTCCAGTCCTCTGACAAAGTTTTTCTTCCTTTTTTAACAGCTGCCTGTGAATTGAAGCAATATAAAAATTGCCACAGCTCCATGGCAGGAGTTGGTCCCTGATTAATCCTATGGATTCATGACAATGTTTTTTTGTGTTTCTCAGAACTTTAAAATGTCTTTAAATCCAGGAATCTCCTGATCCAARCAAATTCCAGCTGCTGTAGGATGAGGTGGTTTCTTTTAAGGGCTGATTATCAGATGAGATGCCAAATTCTAGGGAACACCTCTTGGGATATCCCATGAAAGCACAGAAATTTGGGGGAAATCCGAGCTGGAGGAAAAGCCTGGCTCAGGACACGGATGTGTAGGTTGGGAGAGGCTTTAGGATAAAACAGGCTGTCCCAGTGTGGTGTTCTCCTGGCTGTCAGAAAAGCGGGATCCCATTACAGAGTGCCAATTGTCATGGGTAACAATGGCTTTTTTTCAGTCATTGCAAAAGTTCTGCTTTGTAAAAGGCTTCTGGAACAGCTCAGGCTGTGTCTTGACAAAGTGTTTCCTGCTGAGCTGAGTCCTCTTTGGGGCTGAGGGAGGAAAYGTGGATTTGATGGTGACAGKGGGTTGGTTTTTGAYCTGCAGATGGTGGAGGAAATCTGGATTTGATGGTGAGAGGATTGGTTTTTGACCTGCAGATGGTAGAGGAAATCTGGATTTGATGGTGACAGTGGGTTGGTTTTTGACCTGTAAATGGTGGAGGAAATATGGATTTATTTGATGGTGACAGTGGGTTGGTTTTTGACCTACAGATGGTGGAGGAAACATGGATTTGATGTGACAGAGGGTTGGTTTTTGGTGACAGTTGAGTTGTTGTTTGACCTGCAGAAGGGGGAGGAAACATGGATTTATTTGATGGTGACAGAGGGTTGGTTTTTGACCTGCAGATGGTGGATTTGATGGTGACAGAGGGTTGTTTTTTGGTGACAGAGGTTTTTGACCTGTAGGTGGTAGAGGAAACATGGATTTGATGGTGACAGAGGGTTGGTTTTTGACCCACAGATGGTAGAGGAAAGCGAGGAGAGGCTGACAGAGGAGCAGATCGAGTCCCTGCTGCAGACAGTCACCAGCATCCTCCCAGGGGATCCCGAGGAGCAGCACAGACACTCAGCAATGGACACGGAAGACAAAGGTGATCAGGCCTAGGGGGCAGCTGGCAGCACTTCCTGAAGAGAACCAGCTCATCTTGATGCCTAAACCAAGGCTCAGCTCAAACAGAGGCCGAAGTTCAAAGAATAAAAGCAGACAAATTTAATCCAGACCTGCTGCTACATTGCAGGCAGATAAAAGCCAAAATGGACCCCGAGTCACGAGATCTTCACCTTTTATAAGTTCTGTCCTATTAACATATCAGGCCCCAATTCCCCAATGACACCCTCAGGTGATAATGTCAATCCCCCAAGCTTGTTCCCCCCAATTCTCTGTTATTTCCATATTTTGGGGCTCAGAGCAGTGAGTTGTCCTTGGATTCAGGCTCCGAGAGGAATTGTTTTGTCTAAAGATGGGAGAACAGCAGCTTTAGTGCTGTACTAGAGAAGTACAAGAATACAGATCCATGAATGTAGAAGCTAAAAATCCTAAGGCATCAATCTGAGCCTGGTTTTGATTCTGGTTCAATCCGGTATTGGCCATAACTGGGAAATCCATTCCAACACATTCCAGTTTTGATGACTTGGAGATGATGAGGGAACCAATTGTTTCCAAAGGACGCTATTGTTGGGGTGTTTTGTCATGAACARGGCTGGCAGTGCCAGCAATGCTGGGGCAATCCTTTGGGATTTGTGCATTCCCCATAGAGGAACAGCTGGATTTCAATTTTTTTAAATTTCAATAGGCCCATGTGCAGCTGGCAGGGCTTTAATTAGCACAGCAGGCTGGGATCAGAATGGYTTCCAGAAGCTTCCACAGCAAGGRCTGCCATGAAAGCTGAATTTTGGGGCAGAACACGGGCAGGGGTGGGCAGGAGCTGCTCAGTGTCCAGCCATGCTCTCCCAAACCATTGTGGAATGGAGGGGAGCTGCAGGAGGGCAGCTCAAGGACTCTGACATCCAGARAGCTCCAGATCCCTCCCAAATTGCCCCAAACCAGGGTTGAAGCTGGGAAATCAAAGCTCAGCAGAAACTCGAGATGTCTCATTTCCCTCTGAACATTTATTCCAATATTTACACACAGACAAGGAATAAATGAGCCTAGGCTGAGCTCTAATCTATGGAAGAACGGGAGGCAGCACTGGATGAAGCTGAATTTACTGASCTTTTTTGTCTGATTAAGGATTTCAGGATCAAGTGTTTAATGTTGAAAGCTTTGGTGATTATAATAAATCATTTGTGTGTGAATATCCACACAAAGTCAGCCCCTGGTTTCTATTGTGCCTGAAGACCATTTTTTAATCATTGTTATGMTGTACTAGAAATAGAAATAAAATTTCTGGGAATTTTGTGACTTACAGACAAAATCAAATCACAATATCTGACTTATTTTTTTCCTCCCTCAGCTCAGTCATGTTTTTATTTCATGTTTTTATGCAAAGAATTGATGCATTCTGAGCTTTAGTTGTGCAGTGTGTGAAAGGGGCTGATAAATTCCAGTGTCTGGAGGATTTGTCATATTCGTTTCCATGGTATTTAAGCTTCTCTAATGTTTGGAGAGGAAAGAAAATTATTGGGAAAATACATTTGTTGCCTCTTACAGATAATTTATCTTACATTAAATGCCTCCCAAAGCTGGAGACTAAAGGTACAYTTAGACTGGGTTTGTTTAGGATTAAAAGGGGGAAGTCCTTGGTGGGTTTGGGATCCATTAGAAAGAAAACAAGAGAGCTAAATGGTCAAGAAATGATTTTTAAACCTGTCTGTAAATTCAGGTGAGGATTTGCCTTTTTTGAGTTGCGTTGTTTGATCTTTTTTGTGTCAGAAACCCCAGATCAGAAATGATTTATGGAGTGCAAATGTCATTGTGCTGATGTGGCATCATTTGCCAGTGTCCTGAGTGTCACACAGAGGATCTGCCACTCTCCCAAGGCTGCTTTTTTTCCCCTTAATTATTTCATAATTTAATAATTTCCCTTTCCTGCCACATGAGATGAACCCTYCTGATTCCTGTGGAGTGGCTCTGTGGTTGTCAGAAAGGTAAATGTGTGTTCTGAGAAGAGCACTCAGCACTTCCTGAATATTTAAGAATATTTAAAATCAATTTTAATTTTCTCATTTCTTACCTCTCCCTCATTTTTCCCCCTCTGTTGTGTGTGTTTGGCTCTTGTGCTCTGCCTGGGAGAAAGGGGAGTGAGCTGCCAGAATTCCTGATCCGATGCTTTCAAACGCCTTTATGGGTTTCTCATCCCATAAATCCAAGCCCAGCTTTCTTGTTGATTCTTTGGCAGAAGTTTTATTAGAAGAGGGTTTGTTTTATGGGAGGAGAAGRAGCTGCTGCTCCTACCTGGCTGGATCTCCTGGAAATGGGAGCTTGGCTGAACCCTCGTCCATCCCAGGCAGCTYCAGACCATTCCCTTCCAGTTTCATTTCAATCCCCTCTATCATTCGCTGTTTTTTTAATTCTCTCCAAACTCATCTGCATTTTCCCTTTTGTGTTGTTCCTGGATTTCCTTACACAAGGCCCTGGCTTGGGGGTGCAGCAGGCAGAGGAGGGGAAAAGAAAGGACTGGAAAAATCCCCCAAAACCTGATGGGATTCAGTTCCTTCCTCCCAGCAGGTTTGTTCCTCCATCACCCATTGAAAATGGGATTCAATTCCTTCCACCAGGTTTGTTACTTCATCACCTCCTAAAATGGGATACAATTCCTTCCTCCCTCCCAGGAGGTTTGTTCCTCCATCACCCACTGAAAATGGGATCCAGCTTTTCCTCGCAGCAGGTTCTTCTCCTTCATCACCCCTCAAAATGGGATCCAATTGCTTCCTTTCAGCAGGTTTGTTCCTTCATCACACACTGAAAATGGGATCCAGCTCTTCCTCAGTTTGCTCTTCTATCACCCCCTGAAAATAGGAACCAGTTCCTTTCTCCCAGGAGGTTTGTTYCTCCATCACCCCCTCAAAATGGGATCCAGCKTTTCCTCCCAGTGTTTGTTCCTCCATCACCCACTAAAAACAGGATCCAGTTCCTCCCTCCCAGCACTGCTTCTTCCTCTTTGGATGGGGGGTTTGAGCTTTTCCCCTGTTTTTCTCTGCTTTTCTGAAGCTGAAATCATCCCTCCAATGCCATCTGAGCTGGTTGCATCAGGCCAGGAAGGTTTTTCTCAAGRAAAATCATAATTTTGTGGGAGCAGCAAAAGCAGAGAGCTTGGCAGGAAGGGAAGAAGAGTCAGAGGRAGCTTTTGGATTCGGGATATTTAATTTTTTTTTTTGCTGGGGCCTCAGCAGTGCCCAGAAGTTAATCATTGAAATATGTGTAACTCATCCTTTCAGGACAATGAGCTGAGGAATGATTTAATGCCATTGAAATGGGGCAGAGGGCTCGCTGCAAAAAGGGTGGCCTGAGCCAATGGGAGCCATCAGGCTCCTATAAAAGCGGGTGGGGAAGGGATCACCAAAATCCCCATGATGATGATGTTGATGATGATGATGATGATTCGTGTCCTGAGCTGCCTCTGCTTGGACAGAGATCCCCCWGAGCTGAAAATCAGAGCTGAAATCCAGTCTGAGCCCTTCTCGGAGCAGTGGTGATCCCTGCGGGGTCAGGGAATGCCGTGGCAGGGCCGGGATCTGCCCGGAATGGCCCTAAAAGGATGAAACGCAGCGGTGCCGTGAGTTGGGGTGGGAGAGGGGGAGCTCTTCAGGAGCTGGGTGGGATCCGTGGGAGTGGA
>NW_026624070.1:134603-135764 GCF_030028575.1 Malurus melanocephalus | reverse complement strand
GGAGCTGTGAGGATGCCCAGTGACGTTTTGGGCGCTGTGAGGATGCTCAGCGCTGTTTTAAGAGCTGTGAGGGTGTTCGGCAGCGTTTTGGGAGCCGTGAGGGTGCTCGGCAGCGTTTTGGTCCCTGAGGGTGCTCAGCACTGTTTTGGGCGCTGTGAGGGTGCTCGGCAGCATTTTGAGTGCTGAGGGTGCTCGGCACTGTTTCAGGAGCTGTGAGGGTGTTCGGCAGTGTCTCGAGAGCTCTGAGGGTGCCTGGCGCCGTTTTGGGTGCTGTGAGATTGTTCAGCAGCGTTTTGGGCGCTGTGAGGGTTCTCGGCAGCGTTTTGAGAGGTGTGAGGGTGCTCGGCAGCATTTTGGGCACTGTGAGGGTGTTCAGCAGCATTTTGAGGGGGTTCTCGGCAGCATTTTGGGAGTGTTTTGGGCGCTGTGAGGATGCTCAGCACTCTTTTGAGACCTGTGAGGGTGCTCAGCAGCGTTTCGGGAGCTGTGAGGATGCCCAGTGACGTTTTGGGTGCTGTGAGGGTGCTCAGCAGGGTTTTGGGAGCTGTGAGGGTGCTCGGTGGCGTTTTGGGAGCGTTTTGGGCGCTGTGAGGGTGCTCGGCAGCGTTTTGGTCCCTGAGGGTGCTCAGCACTGTTTTGGGCGCTGTGAGGGTTCTCGGCAGCATTTTGAGAGGTGTGAGGGTGCTTGGCAGCATTTCGGGCACTGTGAGGGTGTTCAGCAGCATTTTGAGGGGGTTCTCGGCAGCATTTTGGGAGTGTTTTGGGAGCTGTGAGGATGCTCAGCACTCTTTTGAGACTTGTGAGGGTGCTCAGCAGCGTTTGGGGAGCTGTGAAGGTGCTCGGCAGCATTTTGGGTGCTGTGAGGGTGCTCCGCGGCATTTAGGGAGCGTTTTGGGCGCTGTGAGGGTGCTCAGCAGCATTTTGGGTGCTGAGGGTGCTCGGCACTGTTTCAGGAGCTGTGAGGGTGTTCGGCAGTATCTCGAGAGCTCTGAGGATGCCTGGAGCCGTTTTGGGTGCTGTGAGGTTGTTCAGCAGCGTTTTGGGCGCTGTGAGCGTTCTCGGCAGTGTTTTGAGAGGTGTGAGGGTGCTCGGCAGCATTTTGGGCACTGTGAGGATGCTCAGCAGTGTTTTGGGAGCGTTTTGGGAGCTGTGAGGATGCTC
>NW_026624070.1:125429-133459 GCF_030028575.1 Malurus melanocephalus | reverse complement strand
GCTGATCCCACAGTGAGGGTCGATCCCACAGCCACATTTTCTGAGTCCTGCAGGAGCTCCAGGGCTAAAAGATGCTTTTTGTTTTAATTTTTGGGGTTTTAATTGCAGGGCAGGTGATGGAGGGGCTGTCCCTGCTCCTTTTYCAGCCACAGCAGGGGTTCAGTGACTCTGGGGTGGTTCCTGAGTTTCTCTTGACCCCTGAGCTTTGTTTTCAGTTTCTCTTCCTGTCCTGCTGAGGAGGGGAGTAAAGGCCACCCTGCCAAAAGCACAGGCAGAAATTCACATTTATATTGATGTGTATATAGAACAGGACAGAGAATCACAGAACAGATTGAGTTTTATGGGATCCCTGAGGATCACTGAGCCCTATTCCCCGCTCCTCACCTTTACCTAAAGTGAACCAGGTGAGCAGGAGAATCCRGGTGCTCCTTGAACTCTGATTCAGGRCTCCAYTCCCTGGGSAACCTSTTCCAGAGCATTTTRTAGGGATATAATGGATATAAAAATGTATTTTTACATTTCTGATAAACAGGGCTGATTCGGGGTGGCAGATCCAGATCCCCCACAGTTTTCTGGTGTTGCTGGATGTATCCCCCCCAAAAAAACCCCAAAACACTAAAGCCAGCTGCTTTCCATCCATCCCAGGTAAGCCAGGGGCTGCAGGGATTTCTGCCCTAAGGAACCCAAAGTTTTTGGAATTCAAAGCTCTGATTTAAGGGCAAAGGCTTCTTGCTGGCTCCAGGAGTGAAGGAAATTTCTTTACAAGCACGAGCAGTTCCTGGCTGGGGAGTTCTGCCCTTTCTGGGCCAATTCTGTTTTTTTTTTCTTCCTTAGGAAAAGGAGAAATGGAATATTCCTGTAAGGACTGAATGCGGAGAACGGGCTGAATTTAATAGCGAATTTATAATAMTTTATAATTATAAATCATAGATTTATAGTAAAGAATTTAAATACACCAAACCCAGCAGGTTTCCATGGCCATAGGGCAGATGGCATTAAYTGTGAATATCCGTTTGTGTGGGGATATTTGGGAATGATGGGAGATGGTGTTGGAGACGCCAATGTGCCAAAACTTTACAAACTCAGGCCTCAAGMCTGCAAATCCCTGGGGGAATTCCAGTGATTTAAATTCCCAAATTTAAATTCCCAAATTTCAAAGGGAATTTCCTGCCATTTAAACCTCATGGGACAAGGAATAAGAAATATCTTAACCCTCTTCTCTTAAGGGTCAGCTGAGAGCATCACATATTACTCAAAGCCTTCAGCAGCTGTTTAAGACTTTATAAAAACTCCAGATCAGCTCTGAGATATTGATTTGGGTTTTTTTTAGGGTTTCATTTTCAGGGAAAGCTAAAGAAGGGGCAGGAATTAGGCAGAATTAGGAATTCTGGGATGTTCCCATGCTGGAGACGAGCTCTCCTCCCGCACGTCCTCGTGCCACATCAGCAGCTGTCTGCGAGCCAAGGACACGGGGAGATGCCTATGGCTGGAAAAACAGCTCCTTCTGGATTTGTTGGACTGCCTAGCAGCTGGAAAAACCCAAGATCTGCACCTGCAGGGGCTCCTGCAGCCGGGGAAATAAATCCGTGCCGTGCCTGAAACACCACTCGGGATGGTGGAGATGTTCCCATCCCCGTGACGATTTCTCCAGACATGTGGCAAGGTCCTTTCTCAGCTGGCTCATCCAGAAAGCAGCAGGGATCAGGCAGAAGTGGGGAAATGTGGGGTTGTTGATCTCAAATTTCTCTGTGGGGTCGGAGCAGAAACTGCCTCAATCTTCTCTGAGCCGCAAGCGGGTGAAGGTCGGCTTGTAGTGACCTGGAAATAAAGTTCCTGCTCTCCTAACTTGGATAACCTTGGTTTAAACCCTCCTGGAATGGTGCTGGCAGCAGAAAATCCCTGCTTGGGGATGGAGCAGGATGAGTCCAAACCCAGGGATTGCTGCCTGGGAATCCAGAGAGGTGGAGACGCTGCCAGTTCACACCAGGAACCCAGGGATCCCAGTGCTGGAACTGAGCCTTTTTGCTGGAAAACCCCAGGAATGGCTCCTTCCTGCTCGCACAGCGATTCCCAGGCTGGGTTTGGGTGGCTTTGGCCAAACCTCGCCGTGCCAAGCTCTGCACGGGCACGGGCAGCCAGGCCAGGAAAGTATCGCTGGCAGGGAAAAGCAATAAAAGTGAGTGTTCCTCTGGGAAATGCCGAGCCAGCCTCAACATCCTCCCAAATCCACCACTGGCTGCCAGGGCTCGTGGCTCACGGGTTTGTTCTGCTCCTGGAATCATCTCTGTGAAATCTGAAATCATCTCCAGGCAGGATCTGGGTGCAGAAATTGCTGATTCTCCTGGGAGAGGGGAGCAAGATGTCATCAGCTCAACTCTGCYGGGCCTGTTTGCCCTAAACTCAAAGTTGTGGACACATCCTTGGGTTTTCTCCTCCTCTGGGAATTGTAACWCTTCCCTGAATGTCCAGGCTGGGTTTTTTTGGCTCAGCCTGCCCTGCTGGGATCCATCTGCGGTGCTGGCTGCCAGCTGCCCCCGTTGTTCCCCATTGTGCAGCCAGGAGTGAGTGATTGCCATTACCAGCCCGTGTTTCAGGATTTCTGGGATCACCCCGTTGTTCCCCATCCTGCAGCCAGGAGTGGGTGATTCCCATTCCCAGCTCATTGTGGGATTTCTGGGATCATTCGTTGTTCCCCATCCTGCAGCCAGGAGTGGGTGATTCCCATTCCCAGCCTGTTTTGGGATTTCTGGGATCACCCTGTTGTTCCCCATCCTGCAGCCAGGAATAGGTGATTCCTATTCCCAGTCCCTCTTTTGGGATTTCTGGGATCACCCTGTTGTTCCCTGTTGTGCAGCCAGGAGTGAGTGATTCCCATTTCCAGCCCCTGTTTTGGGATTTCTGGGATCACTCTCAGCCCAAGGCTGGGATTTGGGGAGGGATTTTGCCCTGGGATCCTCCAAGGCAACACTGAGGTTTCGAAGTCGATTCTGATTGAAGAACTGGCGATTCCCTTCATCAAGAAGGTGCCAAACCCATCCTTAACCTGGTGTTTTCTTCCCTTCCAGAAAGGCCCAGAAACCAGGATTGACTCAGGCACATCTGACACAGAGCCAAGGGTTTGGGATTTGGGAATTCTGCCCCAAAGCCAAATCAGTTTCCACAGGACAAAATGAAATCCAGCCCTATTGATTTGTATGTGTTTTATCACTTCAAATCCCTCCAGCCCTTCAATTTGTCCTCTCAAKGCTCCAAAACTTCCACAATGAAAGATTTTCAGAGCCACTCACCCTCTCCTGCCTTTCCRAACTCCCTTTAGGATGAAAATCACGAGAATCAGGAGAGCTCAGAGATCCTCCTGGGGTGAGACACAAAACGGGGTTGTGCAATTGCTGCCGAGGTTTTTTCGAGGAAAAAAGTCCCATTTAACACTTCTGGCAAGAGCTCCCTAAGCTCACCCTGCTCTGGGCTGCTGGAATGAGCTGGACAGAGCCAGGGGGAAATTCCTCACATTCCAAGGACTGGGAGGTGGAATTAAGGTAAAATGGTCCTGGATGGGGTCCAGGCTATGTGGAGCGGCAAGCTTTTAAAAATCACACCGGATTTGAATTCAGGAATATTTTTGGAGCGGAGCTGGAGTCAGGAAAAGCATCGGATTTGGAAGTTCGGGGAAAGAAAAAAATTGATTTTTGCCTGTGAATGTGCCAGAGCTGTGGCTGGGAGGGGTCAGGGCAGCAGGACTGGGGTGGCAGGAGAGATTCTGCTCCCTGGGAAGGCCCTGGGGTGGGTGTGAGGCAGGAAAATCCATCCCTGGGGCTGGAACTGGAACAAACGGAGCTTCCTGAGGCTCCTGCAGCCTCCCTGCACCGGGAGAGAAGCCTGGGTGATGTTGTGGCTGATATGTGGAATAAAAAATGAACAAAGAGTTTGATTTAAGGTCCTGAACAGCACCAGAATTCAGGGATGATCTTTCTTCCTCCTGCCACCGGCAATCCCAGGCACAGCTGGAGCTGAGARCATGGGAACAACCATAAACTGTGTCAGTGATGAGGGAAAATTGGGAAAACCATGGGAAACAGGGAAAAACTGCCACTTCTGGTCTTCTTTGAATGGGAACAGCCCATAAGCTGGGTCAGTGAAGAGAGAAAATTGGGAAAAAACAGCCACTTCTGCTCCTTTTGGGATGGGAACAACCCAAAAGCCATGGCGGTGATGAGGGAAGATCAGGAAAATCATGGAAAACGGGAAAATGGCCACTTCTGGTCCTCTTGGAATGGGAACAACCCATCAGCTGTGTCAGTGAGGAGGGAAAACCAGGGAAAACAGGAAAAACCAGGGGAAAGCAGCCAYTTCTGCTCCTCTTGGAAYGGGAGTGACCAAAAGCCCTGGCAATGATGGGGGGAAACCAGGAAAATGGGGAAAAACAGCCACTACTGCTCCTCTTGGAATGGGAATAACCATCAGCTRTGTCAGTGRTGAGGGAAAAYTGGGAAAAAGGGAAGAACAGCCACCAGGACCCACTTCTGCTCCTCTTGGAATGGGAACAACCATCAGCTATGTCAGTGATGAGGGAAAATTGGGAAAACCATGGGAAAAACAGCCACTGCTGCTCCTCTTGGAACGGGAACAACCAAGAGTTGTGGCAATGATAAGGGAAAACCATGGAAAACAGGGAAAAACCAGCCACTTCTGCTCCTCTTGGAATAGCAACAACCCATCAGCCATGCCAGTGATGAGGGAAAACCATGGAAAATAGGGAAAACAGCCACTKCTGCTYYTCTTGGAATGGGGACAACCCATAAGCCAAGGCAGTGATGAGTGAAAATCAGGAAAACCATGGGAAAAACAGCCACTGCTGCTCTTCTTGGAATGGGAACAACTAAAAGTCATGGCAATGATGAGGAAAAACCATGGAAAACMGGGRARAAAAMCAGCCACCAGGATCCRCTYCTGCTCCTCTTGGAATGGGAACATCCAAAAGCCATGCCAGTGATGAGGGAAAACTATGGAAAATAGGGAAAAAACAGCCACTTCTGGTCTTCTTGGAGCTCAGCAAACCCCAAATTATGAATGTCCATGGGATTGTTGCCTTGCAGCACTGTCCTGCTCCTCCTGAGCTGCCCCTTTGCCCCTGGGCTCATCCTTCACCCCGTGCCCACCCCAGCGAGGGGGATCATCCCCGATTTCCCGGAACAAGCCAGGCCCAGGCAGTGCAGATGTCCCAGCTGAGCAATAACGCTGCCCCTCCTCGGGGTGTTTATCCTGCACTCAGACATGGCCAGGGGCGATATTTGTGCAAGATTTGATGGGTTATTTAATCCGTGGCTCCCGGGTGAGCATTGATCAAAGAAAAGCCCAGCGTGGAGCACCCTCTGCCTCCAGGATTCCCATCTGCCGCATCCCGCAGCGCTTCCTTTCCCCCTTTTCCCTCGTTTCTCGCTCCCTGGAGGCGCTGTTTGATCGGAAGCTTTCAAAGGGACGGAGCTGCGTGAGTCACGGTTAAAGCCGTAAAAGAAAAGCCAATAAAGCCATCGGGAAAAGCGCTGTTTAATGGATTGAGGCAAACTTACTGGAAGCGGGAGCCGCAGATCGTTTCATCTGTAAATCGTTGGTGCAGCTCCAGCAGCGCTCGGGGAGCAAAGGACGTTTATCCCTCATCAATAGTGTCAGGGAAAAGGAATTTAAAAGGGGTTTTGCCTCCTGAAAGAAGTTGTAYGGTTTTTCTGTGCTCCCAGCAGCTCTCTGAGCAGGTTTCAAAGCCTTACAGGTGTTGGGTACTCTGGAAATTCGGTCTTTCCAGGGCAGAGCTTTTCACAGAATAATTGTCACTGTGAGAAACAAAGCCCACTCCTCTGTTTGATTTTTARAAATTTAATAAGGGACAATAGGGGACAAAATCAAAAGAGCAAAAGTGACATCGCTGGGCCCACAGCTACAGCTGTAGCTATGGCGCAGTTGCTAACAATAGCAACTTTAAAATATATTGTTTCTATATGCATTAGTTAACTATATATTCATAAGCAATTATATATATTTATTATAATTATATTATAAATTATATGCAGTTATTATTTTAATTATTATACATTATATTTAATATATTTTTCTATTATATATATTATTAAAAACTTTTTTTTACACTAGTTTGCAAATTTTAAAGGTCGTTGCACAGTCATCTTTATGGTCAGGTGCAGTTATTTTCATCTTGGTTATCAGTTCCTTTTTAATATAAGTTTCAACATTTATAATACRACAATTATTGCAACAGCTCTTAGCCAGCTTTAGTATTGAAATAATTAATAATTTTAAAAAGGCAAAAACCACATTTAGTTTTGCAAATACAACTATTTTATAATTATGTTTGTGTACTATTTTTGCAAAATCACTATTATAGTGTACAACGCTCTAATATTTGTAAAAGTTAACAATATCAGATATTTATCACTTTCGAATATCTGCGAAAGCAAACATTGTAATATGTGTTTATCACATCACTGTCAGGGACACATGGCAAATACCGATTTTCTCAGCAAATAAAGTGCACCTGAGCTGAGCCGCGTTCACCCCTCTCGACAGAGACGCTTCTCCACTTCCACGGTGGCWTTTCCCAGGCTGAATTTTGGGATGTTAAAGCCCTTTGGCTGACTTCCCCCCCATCACTTGGCAAGGAACACAAATCTGGGAAATGTCCCTTGGATTTGTTCCATTCGCTGTGACCCTGCAGCAGCGCTGACATTTCTGCAGGGTGTTTGTTCTGCGTCTGGGTTTCTGTTTGTGAAGAGAGAAGATGTTTTCAGTCGGATTTAGCTTTTGCGTATCGCCGCGTTAACAAATCCAGCTCAACCTGTTCGCCCACTGTGAGGATCTAAACCCGGCGTTCCGCCCGGAGCACGGGGAGTGAAGGGGTGAGGACGGCCTCAGGGCACGCATTTTTAGAGCTGAGTTAATCTAAATTTCTCCCTAAAGCTGCAGCTCCAGGGGCACAGAGCTGCTGCAGGTCACCCTCACTGCTTTCCCGGCCGCTTCCCCCAGCCGTGGGTCGGAGGGGTTGGGATTGGTGCCAGCAGCTGGCGCAGCCTCCGGCTCCTGCTCCAGCCTGACKCTGTTCCAGATGTTTTCCGGGTCGCACACATGGTGGGCACATGGCTGGCGCTTCCCGTCTGCCTCAAAACAGGTSTGTGACCCCAGGGGACACCTGAGCCCCGAGCCGGCCTGTCAGCACCTCGTGCCTGTTAACAGCGTTTGGAGTTTTTCTCAATTTATGGGAGATTTTAATGGGAAAATTATGCAGCTGTAGCGCTGCACTTCAACTGCTTGCCCAGGGCAGCGGGGCCGGGTGTTTTGGCTGGTTTAAATATGAAAATCAAAGCGGGCAGGGCAGAAATGGGGACAGAGTTTTCTCTTTAAAATACTCAAGAATAAGAATGATTTTCGGGTAGCRACGGGGGCGTTCTGGCGGCCCGAGCTGTGCGGGGCTCCCCGCCGCCAACATCTGTGCGGCACAGCTGGGCCGCCGCTGGCGCACGTGCGGTCCCCGCTGCAGACGGCGCCGCCCAGATGTGCGCGCGCGCGCGCCCCGCCCGCGGCCAGCTGTGCGCGCCAGATGTGCGGGGAGGGGCGGGGCTCCTCCAAAGCCACGCCCCCTCCCCATGTCAATCATCGGCGGCGGCCCAACCGCTGCTCGCGACACATCGGGGCTCGCGACCAATCAGGGCGTGGTTGTGATTTCCATGGCAGCCGCAGCCGCGCGGCTGAGGGGAGGCGGCGGCGGCGCGGCCGCTCCCGGTGCCGCTCTCGTTCCTTCTCCGGTTCCTGCTCCCGTTCCTCACCGCGCTCCCGTTCCTCATCCCGATCCCGCTCCCTGCCCACTGCGATGGTGCCCGAGCGGAGCCGCGGCGGCGGAGGGGTGGCGGTGCCGCTGCTGCGTGGCTCCAGCCGGGCGCGGGGGCGGCGGCAGCAGCAGCAGCAGCAGCAGCGCAGGTGAGGGAGGGGCCGCGCCCGCCGCGCACCTGAGGCGGACCCGGGGCTCTCCC
>NW_026624070.1:57728-125139 GCF_030028575.1 Malurus melanocephalus | reverse complement strand
GCGGGCGGGAGAAGTCGCGGCGGGGGCTGCCGGCGCTCCGGGTGCCTTTGTTCGGTGTCGGGGGCGGCTGGGGGACACCGGGAGCGGTTTGTGTCTGCGGACACAGCGTGGCACAGGGCACGGAATGGCTTGGCTGGGAAAGGACCATAAACATCATCCCGTTCCACGGGCAGGGACACCTTCCCTAGACCAGCTTGCTCCAAGCCCCGTTAGTTTTATAGTTTTACAGTTTAATAGCTTTACAATTTTATAGTTCTATCGTTTTATGGTTTTATAGCAGTCGATTGGATCTGTCACTTAGCTGGAAGTGGGTTTGCTGCCGGCGTTGCTGGATTAAGCCGCTTGCGATTGTTCTTATGAATGTGCCGTGCAATTTTTCGGAGATCTGTGTGGTTTTACTGGTTTTAAGCAGTTTGATTCTCTGCAGTGCCTCGGTGTGTAACGGGGTGCTGAAATCCCTCTGAGGAACTGCACAGAACAGGAGCTCGTCTGCTCTCAGTGTGACATTTTTCCTCTTTTTTTTCTGGTTTTTTTTCCTCTTTTATGCATAACTTTAAAGAGCTCAAAGCCTCTGCGTGTCGCCAGTAAAATTCCTTTTGTTGAATTGTTCTCCAGCAGGAACTGTAAAACTTAACAAATACTGTTTATTCTTGCATAACCCGGGAGCATGTTGGTAACTCTTTTTTGACCATTCTGTATGCAAATCCTGATAATTTGCTGTATATATTATAGATGTAAGTAGAGCAGAATGAATGGAGTTATTTCCTTTGATTTGGAGCAGAACTCTTTAATTATCTGCTTTTTAAAATTAAATTTTAGAGGCCTTAAATGTTTCAAAACCTAAAAGCGTTGAATTTTAAATGTTTAGATAACAAAATGGAAATGCATAAATATGAGCACATATTTTTTTTACTCTTTATAATGCGGTTGAATAGAAATAATGAAATTATTGCATAGTTATGTATTGTATACCCTGATATGGAAACATCATTTTCTTCAGTCTGTGACTATGAAGGTTAATTTTGAATTTTCCAGAGCTTTAGATTTAAAAAAAAATAGTCAAGAAATGCAGGTTCAAGGAATGCAGATGTGTGACCAATGTCTCTCTAGTTTCTGCAGTGTGAGCTATAAGGGAAAGTTGTTCACACATCTGCATTCCCTGATAGTGATCTTGTCCAACTTTGTTCTGTCATTCTAGGAGTTGGCTGTCTTTCATTCCAGATGTTTTCATGCCAGGTGATTTACTCCTTATTTCTTTGTGGACTCCTTATTTCTTTGGGGAGGTGAATAAAAATGATTCCTTCTATTTTCTCATTCTTTTTTTTTTAACCATAGGATTATAGGAGGAGAAATCTGAGGCAAACAGCTGCAGGGCTTGAGGGCCATGAGGGCTTAAAAATATAAAGAAATGTGTGTTCAGTTTCTTAATGTATATTGTTTTGAGGATGATTCTTGAGAATTCCCAGTATCTGCTGCCTTTCCAGTATTTATTTTGGCAGAGAAAAGGTGAAAGGTTCTGGAAGTGGCAGGGAAGAAACTGATAAAAGTTGACGTTTACTTTTTAAAGTTTAATAGCATTTTCATTTCTTCTTCTCCAAGAGCAGAGTGACAATGGATAAAAGCAGTTTGGGATGTTTTTTCCACCCAACTTAGCTGCCTTGCCACTTTCAAATGAATTTCATTTTCAGTGAAGTTTTGGGTGTAGTAATCAGGCTGTGCATCAGACTCTTCTATTTCTGGAGGGTGTATTTTGGAAGCAGCTCCATAAAGCCTTGGGAAGGGAGGGGGGTGTTGTCACAGCCCCAGAGGATCAGGGATTGAGTAGATCTCCTAAGCAGGGAAAGGAATTATAGGAATTATAGGAACATGGTGGGAGGACATGAGGGGAAAGAGAACTTTCCAGTAGATGAACTCTTCATATACTTCCCTCTTGCTCCTGCTTTTTGGCCCAGGATTTTAGGCTCCTGTGGAGCCTCCTGCCTTGTTGGCACAGAGCTGAGTGTGATCCTTCCTCCCAGCAAAGTTCTCCAGGAGAGCAGAGCTCAAACACTGGCCCTTGACATTTTTCAGAGTTTTACATTTAAACCAAACCCTCCCAAAAGCCTAAGTTCAAGGGAATTCAAATGTGTAAAAACATTTCTATAGTTCAGTGAGAACTGTAAGGKGAAGTTCACTGCACTTGGGCAGATGCAGGAACAAAATATATTCCATAAAATCGAAACTGTGCCCTTCCTAGAAAGAGATYTGATAGTCAGAAGTGCAATACGTGGAAGCAGAGGACAATCTAACCCCTGCAAAATCCTTTATCTGTGTGTGGGGTTGGATTTTATTTTGAGATGGATGATGCCACTGTCACTGCCCTCTGGATTTAACCCTGGAAAAGCTCTGGTTGAACATGAGAAGGGAGGTGCTCCTTTTCCACCCTCCAAAGTGAAAAGCTGAGCTCTGGAGCTCCAGAGGATTCCTTGTTCCTGCCTGGTAATGGAGCATCTTCTTTCCCTCTGGCAGGGAATGTTTTAAACAGCAACAACYCCCAAACTGTTCTGGCATAAAACACAAATGAATAACTTGCCTTCTTGACTAAGCAAAAAATTTTCAACATTTTTTGGATGAACTTGAGGGAAAAGGTCTTGACCTGCTGCGTGGAGGGGGAGGGCAGGAGAATGAAGTGTGTGCAGAAGGAAACAAAGCAGTTTTGCTGTGCTAACATCATCTCGGGGCTGACTCATAGGCCTGACTTTTCTGGGCATAAAATCCACTTACATACAATTCTGCTTGGCTGCACTTTCTTGTGATGAAACTTGTAGATCCTAATTATTTTTATTATTTTTTTGTGAGTTCCACTGAAATTTTTCTGGGAATTCTTTTTATTMTGTCGCTTGAAACTTGCCAAATGCCTCTCTGCCACTGCAGCCATCTGCARCTTCCTCAGCTCATGACTGGGTTGTGTTTGGGTGATTGTGGGGTTTGGTTTGAGATATTTTTAGTAAATATATTTTAATATTTAATATTAATATTTTGAATATTTTTAATAAATGTCTGGGCTTGCAAGGTGAGTAGCACTTTTCTCAGGTGAAAACCCCACAACATTTCAAAGCTCTGCCTAAGTRCTGTCGAGGGATTGCTGATTGCCTTGTAGTGATTTGGAAATGCTGTCAATTGAGTTGCTGTTAGCTGCAGAGCAATCATAAATAACTTTTATAATCCTCCGGGCTGACAAATATGCTCCAGAGCACTTACTCATGGGGAGGAGGGGCAAGGTGGGGTTTGTTTGCAGAGCAGCAACTTCCATATGTCATCCTTATCCCAAAGAGCTTTCCTTGGAACTTCAGGCACTGCAGGGAGTTTGCTGGCTTGCAGAAGAAATTAATTTTGTGAGAGGAGCTGGTTGTGACTGCTCCTCTCCTGCTTTTCTGCCATTCAAAACCTTGGTTTTCAATAAACCACAGTTTATGGCAGGGCATGCCTGCAGGTGAAAAACCAGGACAGAAGGTTGTAGGAGAGTTTAATCCTGGTTCTTTATGGCCTTGCAGCTTTGAACTYCCCAAAACAAGTTCCTGCATCAAATGGATGAGTCTGTGGGTGATGGATTTGGGTTTTTTTGTGCCATGGGGGGTTTTTGGTGGGGTGGGTGAGTGGTCAGTACTCCCAGGCTGAAACACTGATTTTCATTCACGGCTGGAATTGTGCCCAGAGCCATCWCTTGTACCCAACCCATCACTGTACCCAGCCTGAACTGAGGATTTCCACCTTCGATCACCAGCTGTTCTCCAATACTGAGAGTTCTTCAGCTTTGCTCTTAAAGCTGGGTTTATTTGATTTTAGTTTAAGTGATCTTCTCATATAAATCTCTGCTCAGGTTAAACATCTGAAATTTAATCTTGATATGCTTTTCCTTAGTGATCATCTACCTAACTTTTGCATTTAGGGAATGTTGGTGTCTTCAAGGAGTAGTTTTTAGTTTGGAAGATGAAGGTTTTTGGGGAGGATTTTTTTTTTCCTCCTGAGGAAATCAGCTTTGTGGAATTTACTCAAACTSAGTCATGGTAGGGATTGTAGGAAGTGTAAATATTTGTAGGGCTTGTGTGCTCTGTGCTAAAATACTGTTTCAGTTGTGTTAATTCTCCTCTCCAGTGAGTACTGAGAGCTGAATCTTTACTGTATCTGAAGACTTTTCAAAGATTCTGTACTATTTGTTCATTTTAAGCAGGACAATTTCATTAATTCCAACTTGGCTCTGCATGGTGAAACTTTCAGAAGAGAAAGTTTGTGATTTTTGCTGCTGTGGAAGTATGAACTACATGATTTATTTTCCTTTCTTTTTGAGCACTGTTCAGATGACCTCCACTTAGATTTCTGTGAATTTGAGGGTTTTTTGTAATGTTCAGTTATTTAAGGTCCAGTTAAAGCAAGGAGAGGTACATGAATAGAATGAAACTTGTCACAGAGGATGGATTGTTCCTGTGAGTGGTGTTCTGGCCAGACAGTGCTGGCCATTTCACAGGAAAAGAAGGGAATTAATCCTTGAGTTATATTTCCAATTTCATTTTGGTAACAGAGGCTAAAAGCTGAACTTTGAGTATAATATTGTGACAGCTGTTGAGTGGAATAAGCTTTGTTGCTGTGAAGGGGCAAAACATTTTCTTGGATGTGCTGCCAGAGAGAAACACTGCTCAGATGGATTCCTGTGTCAGGAATTCCCTGCTTTTCCCCACTCCTAATTGGGAATTCTGTCCTCTGGCTGCACTTTCCCATAAAACAGGGATGGGGCTGGAGAGCTTCTCTCAAATCAGGAATTTTCCAGTTAACAACTGGATTTTAGGAGGAAAAGGTTAAGTGGATAATGGTTTGRGGAGGGGGCAGGGAGTGGGCAGAAGGATCTTCTCCACTCAGGAATGTGTCCTGTGCTGCTGACAGAGATGGAAAAGCTTGGAGGAAACAAATCCTTTAAAATGTTGGCAGTACCTCCATGCTTGGAGCTCCTCCCAATTAAAAGCATCTGTGATTCAGAGTGCTCAGTGAGCTGRTTCAGCCCTGAACAGCCAGCTCTTCCTTCAAAATTCCAGCAGGGTGCTAGTATACTTGAAATTTTGAGAAGAGGAGTCACTTTTCAGCCTCCTTTATCTGAAAACCCAAAGCAGGTGAACTGCAGGTAAAATGAACACAGGTAAAATKATTGTCTGTGCATTAACTGTTAGAAATGAGGAAAAAAATGAAGATAAAAGTTGAGTCATCCATGCAGCATAATAAAGATTTATCTAAGCCAGTGTTGGATATTGCTGGTATTCACTGTAAACATGGCATGTTCTTAGTCCTTCTTGGAAATGGAATTTAACATGCAGATTTTGAAATTATKTCCCATCTAAAAGTTTTGCTCAGACGCTTATGCATGTGTACAGATCATCTAATAGTCTTTTTCTTCTTGTCTGTAGACATGAAAATGACTTYTGAATAACRCCATTTTAAGAAGCCCARCTGAATATTGGAYATTAGAAAAAAGTYCTTTACAGGAAGAGTGACAAAGCATTGGAATGGGCTGCCCAGGGAGGTGGTGGAATCATCATCCCTGGATGKGTTTTAAAAGAGATTGGATGTGGCACTTGGTGCTGTGGTGTAGTTGAGATGTTGGGCATGGGTTGGACTCGAAGATCTTGAAGGTCTCTTCTAACCCTGGTGACTCTGTGAAAAAGAAATAGTGGAAAGCTTTGCTTGTATTTTGGGGTTCAGACTTAATCTCATCTCATTACAGCTTGGAAAGACAATGTCTGTGTTGATTTATTGTAAAAAATTTCTAATATTTTTTTTATTCTTTCTCTGCTTGCCAGACCTTAATTTATTTCGGATTAGGATTCCCATGGCAGGTGAACTAGAGGATCACTTGGACTAGGAGGTGTCTGCTGTGCGGTGACTGTCCCAAGATGGTTGGGAAGCTGAAGCAGAACCTGCTGCTRGCCTGCCTGGTGATCAGCTCGGTGACCGTGTTCTACCTGGGCCAGCACGCCATGGAGTGCCACCACCGCATGGAGGAGCGCAGCCAGCCCCTCAGGGGGGACGCTGCCCGTGGGGACGGTGCCAGGGCCACGCTGAGGACAGCCCCCAGGGACAGGGACAGGGCCAACAGGACCCTGCCCTACAACAAGGACATGCCCCTGATCTTCATCGGGGGCGTCCCTCGCAGCGGCACCACGCTGATGCGCGCCATGCTGGACGCGCACCCCGATATCCGCTGCGGGGAGGAGACCAGGGTGATCCCCAGGATCCTGGCTGTCAAACAGATGTGGGCCAGGTCCAGCAAGGAGAAAATCCGCCTGGATGAAGCCGGAGTGACGGATGAGGTGCTGGATTCGGCCATGCAGGCCTTTCTGCTGGAGATCATCGTCAAGCACGGCGAGCCCGCTCCCTAYTTGTGTAACAAAGATCCCTTCGCTTTAAAATCCTTAACTTATCTCGCCAGAATTTTCCCCAACGCCAAATTCCTGCTGATGGTGCGGGAYGGCCGCGCCTCCGTGCACTCCATGATCTCCAGGAAAGTGACGATCGCCGGCTTTGACCTGAACAGCTACAGGGACTGCCTGACCAAGTGGAACCGCGCCATCGAGACCATGTACAACCAGTGCGTGGAGGTGGGCCTGGAGCGCTGCATGCTGGTGCACTACGAGCAGCTGGTGCTRCACCCCGAGAGGTGGATGAGGACTCTGCTCAAGTTCCTGCGCATCCCCTGGAACCAGGCAGTGCTGCACCAYGAGGAGATGATTGGAAAAGCAGGGGGGGTTTCTCTTTCCAAGTGAGTATGAGCCTTTCTCCTTCGCCTTGTGTTGTTCTAAGGGGTAAAATATAGAAAAAACGGTCAT
Organism: Malurus melanocephalus; assembly: GCF_030028575.1. Taxonomy (NCBI): domain Eukaryota; kingdom Metazoa; phylum Chordata; class Aves; order Passeriformes; family Maluridae; genus Malurus; species Malurus melanocephalus. The sequence continues at coordinate 118,288 of NW_026624070.1, read as the reverse complement.
AATTTGGTTTGATTTTTCCCTAATGATGCCTTGGGCAGCTGATTTATGATGAATCTGGAAAATGAGAGTCATTTTCAGTTAATAATTTGCAATCTCACATCAATTCTGCTGAACAATTGTCCCGCTAATGTGTTACACTCGTTATAACATATAAACAAAYTTTTAATGGTCAAGGCTAAGTTGAATTTGAATATCTGATATCAGCTTTACTTTTCTCTAATGTGTTTTTTTTTAACTCCTAAGGGTTAGGGTTAGTGAATGAGGGTGCCCCAAAATAAACTTGAGCTGTTTTATCCAGACTGCTGTTACCCRTCCCAGCAGGATCACCCATTTGATTTCAGCAACGATATTGTTGTCAAGGCTAGAATGGCTTTGGAATTGTTTTTGCCAAGAGCATCCTYTTCCAGGAAACTCGAGAAACTGATCCAAAAGAATAGAAAGCAGAGCTGGCATGCTTTTCTCTTGGCGTGTGCTCCTAAAAGACCAAGGATTTTGATGAAAATTAACCTTGCTGTAAGCAAATCTCTCACTGTTCTGCATCYGTGCACCTGATTCAGCCACTTTCAGAAACCAGCCCTGCTTAAAAAGCCTAGATGAGTTTGTAAAAAGAAAATCTGATTAATTCTCTAGTTAACTACTCAGGTTTCTTTGCCACTGTTCACAGCTGAACAACTGAAATACAGAAGCTTTTTCATCTTTACATTGAGAGAAAGGTTTCGCTGTCTGACTCTTTATTTTGCGGTGGGAAAATTAAAGATTTTTTAAAGATTGGATTTCTAAAATATTGAATATTTAAAATATTGAATAAGAACTTTTTCTATTCCAGCAGCAAAGCCTRCCCAGGTAAATTTCTCAGCTGCTGGATTTTGAATATTTAGCACTGGCCAAGCGCTTCTGAGTAAGAAGCACCTTGCACAGCAAGCATATGCAGTTACAGCGTGATTCTATTTATTTAAACTCCAGTTTTGAGAAGTAAAAATTGGGAGGTTTTCTTTATTTAATGCCTAGGAACATGACTGTGGATTTTCTAATATATTGTAAGTGCCTGTGATTTAAAGCAAATATAAAATTATGATCAGTGGCTACAAAGAGAGCTTAAAACTCAGGTAACAATTATTTATTTACARTCTGGAAGGTTTCACATCACCATTCCCACTGAAGGAACAGCCTCCACTGTGTTCCCAGAGTTATCAGCAAAGGATCTCATCCTTTTTTTTTTTTTTTGGGAGTGTTGTTTGCCAGCAAACTGAAGCTTGGTGGAAATGTTAACCTGAAGCAGCTCCCTGGAAGCTGATCCATGTGGGAACTTCTCCCTAAATACCTGGGGTTTGTTGCTGCTTCAGCAACTAAAATATAAATGGRTGCTTGCCAAGTTTTCTTAAATGTCCTGTAAAAAAATTAACTGTGTGTAATCCCATTTCTAGTAAAACATTACTGCCTTACAGCTTCCAGGTTCAGAGTTTTTAAAAATTAATGGACCTTCATACTGTAAAAGGCATATTTAGTATTATATCAGGTATATTCAGTGTAACCTTACTGAATTCCTGTTAATATTTCTTGTGAAATCTGGTGGAATGAGGTGGGAGGAGTTGGGAATCCTTGTTTCTAAAAATTTAGAGAATGGGTTGTTCAAGGTAAAATGGGACCTCATGTTTATTTTTTTTAGTAAAACCTTCACATTTAAGATATAAGTATGAACACGTTCTTGTGACCCTCAGGTCAGTCTGGTCACAGAATTCTCTATATTTTTAGTATCTCTCAGCAGATGATCTATAGAAGCAATTTCTGATTTCAGAAGGTTCTGGCATTGATGGAAACAGCCTGAGTTATGGGTGTTATGTGCGGGTTTTAAGTTATGGTTTTTATCTTATCAAATACCCTTGCAGTAGATGGGGAGATTTGGTGTTCAGTTGTAGGATTTGATAAAGATTTCAGTGACTCAGTGATTCAAGGGCTGCARAAAACATGGTGAATATCAAAACCTTAAACTTCAATGTCTGGTTTATGGGATACAGCTGGAATTGTGCAGGGGGAGTGGGAGATTKCCCAGTCTCATGTCCTTGTACCACTAAAAACCTGCTGCTTTGGCATCCCAGCTGGGATATTTTGTAAAAACTAAAAAAAAAAAAAAACAGGCAGAGCCCCTGCTTTCATCATCTTTCCCTCACCTGTCAGACTCCAGATCTTTCCCTCAGGTTCAGCATCYAGTTCAGGTTCCTGCTGCTGCCTCAGGTCCAGCCTGAGATGCCTGAAGGTGTTTTCACATTTTTTAAAAAGAAATCTGACAATTTTTTATCATTTTCAGATATTTAAAAACATTTTGAGATGAAGATCCCAGTATCACTAAAAGATCTTTCCACGAGATAAATGTTCCAGAATATGTTTCTCAGGCCTTATTTTGATTTTTATCCAGAAGCACTGCAAGGATTTGTAGCAGTGTGAAATTTTCCGTGGTTTGAAGTTGCTGCTAGCATTGCTGTTGAAGGGACACATTACAGACTCCACACTCTAACCAGGATTGTTAACTGAGCTCTGCCATTTTCCCCCTAAGTGAAAGCAGCTGTGCTGACCACTGATGTAAAGAAATGTCAACCCCTCTGGAGCAATTTTTATTAGGTTTATTATGGAAATAGCTGTCCAGGCAGAATTACTTCACAATTGACTAAATTTAGCACGTAGCTCTYGTTTGATTCTGGTACAGATGTGGAATTATTTGGGGTTAGTCCTGTGTGCTGTGCTCCCAAAATTGAAATTCTTCCTGGGATTTTGCTGTTGAGCTGGAATCACTGCCATAGGCACTAACAATTTCCCCAAGAATTGGTGTTTCCTTGTTTTCCTGTTTGCATTTTTAGTATTTCTTCCTGTCCCCAATCTGTTTTCCCCCACAATCCTCAGAAGTTTTTATCTGAAGAATCTTTCCCACAAATTGTTTTCTTTTCCTTCCCACCTTGACTGAAGRAACACAAAAGGATTTATGCAGACCAAGTATGGATATTTTTCAATCAATTTGGGAGCAGCTCAATGCAGTCCTTGCTTATCTCTTCCTTATCTCTTCCTGCTGTCAATCACCAGGAAATGTTTCATKCTCAGGGTATTGTTACCAAGGACTAAAATGAAATGACACTTTTAAAATGTGCTTTGACATCAGGATGAGGTTTCCATATGAGTACAAATTTTGGTCCCATTTGACCCCAACAGCCATTTTTGCTGTTAGCCCAGCCCATTTCCTGGTTCTCCCAGTATCATTCTGATTTTGAACAGTCAGATCAATTTGCAGTTTTGCTGAATGGATTTTGGGTTTGGCTGCCTCTGTCTGGGGACCATAAACCTTAGATTTTTCCAACACCTTGTGAGGATTTTTCCTGATTTTTCCCAATCCACCTCTCACCTCCTGACTGTTGTGSTGCTTTGACTCCAGCCCTGCTACTTTGAATTTCTAAAACTCCACTCTTAGWACTTCTTTTCTGGCAAATTTGAGGTGGAGTCTGATGTTCATCTTCTAATTAGAAAGWTTATAAAGGTGGTGCCCAAACTTTTTCATTTTCCATCCAGACTTGTGAGCTGAGRCCAACAGCCCTCAGGAAGGTTGAAATCCAGACAAAATTCCCATACTGAGGTCCTGCCTTTGGTTTCAGTCACTGGCGATGGTTGAAGAGGATAAAACTGAAAAATTCTGGGATTGTTTTAGACTTYTTTTTTTTTGTTTGTCAGACCCTCTTCAGCTTCCATGAAACACCAATCTGAAGGCCCTGTTTGCAAAACAGTTTCCTTATGATCATTTCCTTGTYTGGTTTGTTYTTTGTTGATWRTWTTTCAATTATTTCACTTTACTGACYTTCCAGCATTGGATGACTGATTTCCTTCCTYTGTYCTGGGAGGATTTWAGTTTTAATGAGGAGTAAAAAAGARTAACAAGGTGAACACTGGGGACAGGTGTGTGCTCAGCATCAGTTTTGAGGCAGATAGAAATAATCCTTTTATATATAAATAATGTCCAAACTCTTACTGAGGTCAGAAAAAAAAGGGCTTTAAATCATTCAGAATAAAAACTCATAGAGTTTTCARTTATTCTGCCTGAGTCCTGTTCCAGAAATCAGCATAGTAAAGAAACTGTGTMTCTTACAATTTGAAAGGAGCAAGGAATGTGGGAGAATGAAGCAGTGCCAGATTTCTTCCCTGGAACAAGAAAACACAGCAAAAACACTCCGGAAAAACAGAACAAAAAAGAAAATTACATTAGRACTGTTACTAAATGAGCAAGAGATCAACTGTTTTTTAAATATGCCTCTGCTGTGATTGTGCATTTGCCTTTAAGAGCTGTGTTAGTGATCAAACAATCAAAGGAATGGTTATTAAAAAAATACTTCTGTAGTTGATGACTTTCTGTCATCTCAGGTCTCCCTTTTATTAAACAAGGAAAAGATGAATCACAGAACGGCCGGGAGAAGAAATAACACAAGGATTGGAATTTAGARTACAACTTTATAGAGCATCCCAGACAATGAAGCAGCAAATGTGGGAATGTGCCAGTGGGCAAACAGCTTCTGTGTAGGTGTGTGCTTACTTCTCACTTTGCAGCTCTTGGGCTTTCTCTGCTGCCTTTGATGGAATAAAGAAATTCAGCACAGTGTGAGAGCCCGAAGCAGGCAGCAACTGCAAATATGGTGTGAATTATTCTCATTAAAACTTCACTTGCCATCAGCTCTGTAGAAAATACAAAACTTTGAGTGGGAAGTAAAAGGGACGGGGAAAACAAAAAGCAAACAAAACAAGCTAAAGGTCTTAATACCATTGCAGAAATATTGGCTGGAGTAGAAAATACAATTTTTTTTTCTCCTTCCCCAGGGTTGAAAGATCCACTGACCAAGTGATCAAGCCAGTGAACGTGGAAGCGCTGTCCAAGTGGGTTGGGAAGATCCCTGCTGATGTCCTGCAGGACATGCCAGTGATTGCCCCCATGCTGGCCAAACTGGGCTACGATCCCTATGCCAACCCACCGAGCTACGGGAAGCCTGATCAGAAAGTGGTGGAAAACACAAGGAGGGTAAGGCTTTTGTGGGTTTCATTATTGCCTAATGGGAGCTGTGGAGCAGGAGTCTGGTGTTTGCTCTGGGGTTTTTAAGTCTCTTTCTGATACTTTTGGATACTTAAAATGTGTTTTCATTTGAGGGGAAAGAAAATTATTTGGGATCTTGAGCTGTGCTGCTTGGTGTGTGGAGCTGAAGCTCTTCAGGGAACTGGTTAGCAGTGGAAAAAGTTTTCTTGTCTGGATGTCAGACTGGATGGATGAGCTCAGCTTTTTATACACGAGGGTTGGCAGAAGCTCTGCCACAAATTACACCCCAAATACTTGGTAGGGTTTGAAAAATGACCCATAGAAAACAGCCCATGATGATCAAAATGTCTGAGTTTTCAGTTCTTTGGAGAACAAACYGAAGATGGAGAAAGGGCTGGTGCTGATTAGCCTAAACTTCAGGATTTTAATCTGGATTTAATGGTGCTGGAATTTGGGTTGTTAGGCTATAGAGTTGTTTATCCCTGGAGGTATCCATTGAAAAGCTCATTACCATTGTTGGAAGGAGAATTAATAACTCTGCTTCTGTTCTTTTGGGCATGTATAGTTTATTAAAAAAAGGTGACTGCCGCAGCGAAGTAATCAGGGAAAAAATGGAATTAAACAATTTAAAAAGAGTGTCTTCCACCAGATTTCTGAACCTGAAAAAACCCTGGTTGGGATGCTGATGGGATAGATGGGAATGAAAAAGACGTTGGGGGTTTTGAAGCCTTTAAACACTTTTGCATTATTTCTTTTTAGAAGAAATGGTGTTAAATATCGATCAGTGTATTAAAGGCTGCTTAGGTTTGTTTTAATTAATCGCTGATAGCATGGAAAAGGTAACTCACCCCTTTTGGTTACAATTTATAAGTTCCCTGTTTTAAAAAGCTCACAAACAAATTAACTTTTCTTTTCTCAGTTTAAAAAAGTGTTCAGTACTACAAATTGCAAATTGTATTGGTTGTATCTCCCTGATAAACTTGACACAAGTTTTTACAGCCTGGTGACCTTTCTGAGGCCTCTCCCTGGGTGTGACAAGCTCAGGCCAAGCTGTAGAAATTGTCTGGATTTCTGTGTTTTCTTGAAATGCGTTTGATTTCAAAATGCAAGAGAGAAATTCAGGAATTAACAAAGCCAGGAGCACCTCTSTAAAGAAATGAAAACCTAATTTCAAAGGCTGAGGGTTTACTGAGGCTTTTTCCAAGTTTGCTTTGAAGGGTAATTTGTTTGTTTACTGACATTAAGAACATCTGTTAAAAACTGAAGCTGATGTCAATATTGCAAGCATATGGAACCCTCATTAATATTTTGGCTGGTATTTTCATCTCATAGCTTTACTTACAGCCCCAGACAGCATTTTAATACCCAGCATATATTTTTAATTGCTTGTTCTTTGACAAAATTACATTTGCATGTGTGGTTTGTGCAGATAGAAATGAGGGAGGTGTTCTAAATGAGTGCTAAAAGCAAGAGAGTTAAAGATGGTTCATCTTCAAAACTTAGAAAAAAAGAAAAACCGAATTTTTCTTTAGAGTGTGAGTTTGGGCAGCAGAAACAGCTCTTGTGGGTTTCCCTTCCTCTTCCAGGAAATTCATTCCTTGCTGCTGCTGCTGCTTGGAGAAGAAAACATTTATTTAAATGGCTAAGAAATAAATCAGGGTTTTTCCAGCCTTTTGGAGCTGCCACTGGGCGAGTTCAGTGTGTTCCTGTGTGCTCTGAGCTGGTGAATTTGTAAATCATTGTAGCACTACTTCTGCTCCTGCTTTCTTTCAGTTTCTTCACCTGGGATAGCCTCTCACAGAATTTTGTGCTGGATATGTTGTTGAATATGGATAAATACAAAATATGGATGAAATTGTCCAAAGAAAGCCTTTCCAGAGTTGCAGCACACACAGAATATCTGGATCTTGTTTTGAGCCATTTATTGGCTCGTTTTGTGTTTGGAAGCAGCTCTCTTACATTTATATTTATGTTTGTGGGCTCCAAGGCTGTAAACTGAACACAGAACTTTGATTGTATTCATTGAAAACAGATAAAGTTTAGACTTCTAAAGCYGAGTAAAATCTGTTATTTCTTGGAAAAGACCAAAAATTGCTCTTAACAATAATAATTTTAATAATTTCCACTTTTCTTAAGTGAAAATACTGCTCAGCAATTTAAAGGCTGCTGCTCTTAGTCCTTAGGTGAGAACCAACAGTGTAAAAACRCCTAAAACAAGGGCTGGTAGTGGAGAAAAATGGAAATAAATGGCTGCTGTGGTACAAAATATTMATTTCCCTAAGCTTTCTGAAAGTCAAACCCTGTTCTTTATTCCTCTTTTCTCCTTTTCTGTCCCCTGCTGGTGACTTCCTTATGTACAGCTTAAATATCTTCKTTTTTTCCTTCAGTTTGGAGACAAAATGATGATTTTCTCCAGCTAAAGGACACTGCTTAAATTAGAAATGCTCTTCCTTGTAGGTAATGCAAGGGAAGCWATGCTCTCTGCTAAATTTGGATTTTTCACTTGACTGTTACCTGTGTAGGACACCAAAACGCTGAGGTTAGCTCTCCATGCTCCTGCTGCACAGCCCAAAAATAATCCCATTCAACCTGTGCTTGTGTTTGACATCTCTGCTTTTGCTTTAGGAGCTGACAGAGCACGAAGGGAACTTCATCTCTTCCCGTGTTGCTCTCCCAGTTCCGCRGGGATGTTCAGAAATGAAACATCTCTGACAGGATCAGCACTGGAGAGTCACGAGTTGGACAGATTTTTCTGATGTTTTCAATAACAAAGCCATTAACTCGCTGTTGATCTGTTTCATGTTAAGCCTGACGATTTTATCTTTTCTGACAGTTTCTCTTGTCTCAGATAAAGAATGCAGAGCAGAGAGAGAACAACGTCTGGCCAGGGTTGTGCTGTTCAGATCTCTGCATGTGACCCCTTCAAGGCAGGATGGTTTGGCCAGCACTGAATATGTTGTGGTTTTCTTGTAATTCTGGTACTAATCTGTTCATTTGATGACTGCAAGGGTTCCTTCCTTATGGATACATAATTTGTTGTTCCCCCCGAGAGTTTGAACAAATTCCACATCCTGAACAGAAAGGAAATCAACATCCTGGAGTAAATGCAGTTTTCATYTGCCAATTATGCAGAAAATGCAAATAATTAAGCTGGCTGAGCTGGAAGCCCAATCTCTATAGGGTGAAATACAAAAATGCTTCACTCCTCATTAGAGCAGTGTGTGATATGTCCTTATCAGTGCTTTGAGATGGTGTAAAAGTGAATGTCAGCAGTTTGACAGAACCCACAGARGAGGAGAGCAGCTCCCAGCTGCACAGCTCTGCCTCCTGCCCAGCACAAACTCTGCTCTTGTGTTATGGTTGGCACTGGGCTTTCCTCTCACATCTGTCATGAATTTCATCAGATTTTCTTTGGCACGCCCTTCCCRCTAAATCAATTTGGATGCTTGGAATACACACTCCAGCAAGCTCTTTTAACTTCTTCATGGAGCTGTGCTTCTTGCCCTGCAGAGATCCAGAGGTGGAAATTACAGAACTCCATAGAAAGAGCCGTGRGTTTCACCAGGACTCTTCAAATACACGTGGCTCTTCTGATGCCATCCCTGAGCTGTTCTCCAGCTCTGCTTTATATCCTGATGATGGTGTTTCAGTCCAGCTGATGGTGTTTGATATCCAGCTGATGGTGTTTTGTGCCTAGCTGATGGTGTTTTATATCCTGATGATGGTGTTTTAGTCCAGCTGATGGTGTTTTGTATCCAGCTGATGGTGTTTTGTATCCAGATGATGGTGTTTCCTATCCTGCTGATGGTGTTTTATATCCAGCTGATGGTGTTTTGTGTCCAGCTGATGGTGTTTTGTATCCAGCTGATGGTGTTTTATGTCCAGCTGATGGTGTTTTGTGTCCAGCTGATGGTGTTTTCTGCATTAACATCTAGAGGAAAAAACAGTTTATTCCCTCTAGTTTCATGCCTGGTTTCACTTGTGAGGAACCAGCTCCTGTTAAGAGTCCAAACATCCATGAAAACCAGGATTTCAAGAGTTTGTCTTTGAGATTTGACTCTGATAAAAGGTACAAAGTGTATTTATCCTAAGGCACGAGGATAATTGTGCTGTCAGAGCTGTGTGAATGCCCATCTGCTCAGTGTCTCCATTTTCACTGATTAACCTAATCTTAAAGGCATTTGGCTTTGTGAGCATTTTCTCTGATTTTTCAAACAAAATCTGGGGAAWTATTTCATCTGTCTTGTGACCACAACAGCACAGACCTTCTCAGTGTCCTATAAATTYATTTAATATTCCCTTTAGTGGGTGTTTCTTCCAACATAGGGATCTCCAACWGCACAGTTTTTCTCCAGAGGTGCTGCTATCTCATTTTTTACAACAAAACCCCTCAAAAACCCTTAACTCTGCATAGATATGATTAATAATGCATAAAAACAGTTATTCCCAATCAAAATGTGAGCTGACATATGGGTCATATGGATCCCCAACGGCACAGTTTTTCTCCAGAGGTGCTGCTACCTCATTTTTTTACAACAAAGCCCCCCAAAAACCCCTTAACTCTGCATAGATATAATTAATAATGCATAAAGAGAGTTATTCCCAACCAAAATGYGAGCTGAGGTGTGGTTGTAAGCTGCCTTTTGGCAGCTGTTCATGGGTCTGTGTAAAATCCTGCTCGGTCTTGTCCCTCCTGGGTAAACATTTRCATCTCACATGGCCCTTCCTTGGCAGGTCCAGCAGAGGTGAAGAATTGGGTCAACCTTTAAAGCTGCCTTAAAAGTGAAGGAAAATCTGAAATTTGAGGGTACCTCTGTGTGCTSTGGAGTAGAGGTTTGGTTCTAGGAAGGGGCTCTGGGATTCTTTGCAAAGCAGGCAGGAAAATGGGTGAAAAAATACTATAATCTTCTATGTAAATGAATTATAATTCTGWGTTGCACTTCTGTCCTTAACTTCTCCCTGTGTATTTAAAAGGGTTTTTTTCAGGCAGCTGGATGTGAAACTTGTTTTGTGATCACTTCTTGACAATAACACGAGTTCAGTTTGGCCATAAGAATGTGTTTTGGGKTTTTTTTTTTTAACAGCTCAAATACTGCCAGCACTGAACAACAAACTGACACAGATCCCCGTCTTTTGGAATTCCATTTGGACTTGTAAAATAATTCCCTTAGAAATGGTAAACACCATTTCTTCYCAATTTTACTGAATTCTTGCTTAGACTGGAAATAATTCCAATATCCTGCTTCTGTCTCTGTAATGCCACTGTGAGTGATGTGTTTTAGACTTACAAATTGGTCAGAATTGAAAGAATTCAGAATCCAAAGCCTCTTTAATTTCTTTGGCTGCAGATGGAGTAATTGTTTTTAGAATTTCTGTTGATTCCTGAGTTTGATTCCAAAGGGACCACTTAGAGTGTTTTTGGGAACTCCTTTAAACCAGTTTCTTTGCATTCTCCATCCTGACAAAACCAGCCTTTAGGAAATGGTAATTCCAAAACAGAATTTGTGTGTTAAACCTAACCTTGGGCCTGCCACTGCTTTGATTTGCCTTGGTAAATTGTGCTGTGTGAATGATATTTTCATATGAATCATATCTTTCCAATATCAGTATTCAAATACTCAATATCAATATTACAAAATCAATATTTTCAACATGAAATACCCTCCAAACATTTGCTTTCCAGTGACATTATTTTTGCTGATGGATTGGTTATCTGTTATTAGATGCTTATAGGGATAAATGCTGTTCCTACAAAGGTAAAGTTTTTAGAGCAGACATAAATATAGATGTGGAATATAAACATTTAGACTGAGTCATAATTGCAGGAAAAGGAAAGGAGAAGGATTCTGAAGAGCAGCCTCGGGTTTGGTCCCTCTGGTTCAGTCCCAAAGTGCTGTCACCATCAGTATTAATTGTTTTTAAGAATTCCCAGGGGATGACTGCCAGAAAAGGTGAAGGTTCCTGACTGTTCCTTCCAACATCAGCACCATTTAACAAAAAAAAGAATGTTTTTTTTTCTTGTGAACCTTACTTAGGTTACACTGTAACATTTTTGTTGTGATAATATTGTTTTATAACTTCCATTCCTGTTCTCTAGCCCGCATTTTAATGGCTTGGATAAAAGCTGAAAATGAGAAATCCTCTCCTTCGTTTATAAATATTTATAGTGAAACAAGGCTCCAATAGCCACACACTGAATTTCTGCCCAGGGTGACTTTCCTGAATGTTCCCGTGGGAATGACAATGGCCTCTGGCTGAATAGGGATTAGAGTTGTTCCTGTTTTATCTAAAACACGGAATATCAGAAGGCACAGAGAGTGTGTGTGTGTGTGTGTGTGTAGTAATTCCTGCTCTCTGGGGTTTGGATCCCAGGGATGGATTGGGGTGGGAGCAGCCAATCCCAAATCCATCCCCAGGAGTCACAGGATATGCTGGGATGAGGCTGTGCCAGGCAGGAAATTCAGAGCTGACTCAGCTGCAGTCCCAGGCCACCGTAGAATATTGACAGGCTGGGGATGGCTTTGTATTCATCTGCTCACAGGAGAGCAGAGAAAATTGTTCAGAAAYGTCCCCTGGCTTCCTGCAGCTCCTTCCTGTGACACAGAGTGGGGAATGCAGCTCGGAGCGAGGCTTTGGGGAGCCCCATTGCTATTTCTTGGCTTTATGGAATTTTTCTAAGTTTGGAGGAGCCTCATTGCCATTTCATGGCTTTATGGAATTTTTTTGAGTAGCTTTGGAGGATCCCCATTGCCATGTCATGGCTTTATGGAATTTTTCTGAGTAGGTTTGTGCCCTTTTTTAATTTTTATTTTTAAATTATTACACAAGACGACAAAAGTCATTGGGATGGTATTGGGTATTGGGATGATCAGTCTTTATGGTTCAGCAGAAAGGATAGTAAAGCCCTTCAAGTACACTTATTTTTTTGGGAAAAAGAAGAACAAAATACTTTTTTTGTCCCCTTTTGGAATGTTTAATCTCAGAAGCAAAGAGCTTTTAAAAATTATCCTCTAGAGAGAAGACAATATATTGCCAAAATGTTTAATGTTCTAGCATTACTGGATGCTAATAACACAAAAGAACCTTTTTCTTCKTTWTTCTTTTTTTTTTCCTTCCCTTAAGAAGCTCTTCAGCATTTCAAACAATAGTGAATGAGTGCTTTGAGTAGTATAATTTTTTGTTTGTTTCTCCAGGTCTACAAAGGTGAATTTCAGCTTCCTGACTTCCTTAAAGAAGTGCCACAGGTACAGTATTGAATTCATTTCCTTTCTGTGGGTGTAGCAGCAAATAATATCAATCAGCCTTTACAAACCAGTTCTTCATGAGCTTGATTATMTTGAACTCAGCATCCCAAACCTTTCCTGAATCTGTGGAAAACTCCAGAGTTATTAGAGTGGTGTTTGTCAACCTCAGCTGCCTGGATATTGCTGTGAAATGGAAAAAAAAATTGAGACTTTTCTGGACCAAACTGCAAAGTTTGTTACTTGTAGAGGAGTTTTATCTTTTGTTACCTTGGTKTAAAGCAAGTCTAGTCCGAGGGCAGAGTTATAAGTACTGAGAGATTTTAAAAAGAAATAMGAGATGTTATCAAAGCAAATAAAACCAGCCATGGATGGAGTGGTGTTGATTTAGTAGCCAAGTGAGCCATGGAAYTTCAGATTTTACTGAAAATTCATAATTTGGTACCCCCCAAATGCTGTTTATTGTCATCAGTACCCTAAGGAACCTGCAGAAAACAAGCAAAGTCCTTGTCATGGAGCTTCCAAACTGTAGGATCTTGTGGATGTCAGAGAACTGTAAAATCCAAGAGTGGTTTGGGTTGAAGGGTCCATRTTTTTCCACCCCTGCCACAGGGACACCTTCCACTATCCCAGGTTGCTCCAAGCCCTGTCCAGCCTGGCCTTGGGCACTTCAGGGATGGGACAGGTTAAGAATACACAGGAATCTACCACAGACAAAGCATTTTGACTTTTCCATTTGTTCAAATAAAAAAACATTTGATTAAAAAGGAAAAYCAATTTCTTTTGTTCCAGCCAAAGAAGACAGTAGAAAGGAAGTCCCGTGGCAAGATAAACTGAACACGGAGCAGTAAAGTGCAATAGCTGTAGTGTGTGTTCCATGTTTTCAGAATTTAACCCAGCAAATCTTTCTGAGCAGCCTTTGTGTGATCTCTAACGTGGGCTTGGCTTTTTTTCCCTGGATGTTTTCATCACTCAGTGCTCGTGCTTTGCTCAGCTGCTGGAGAACCATCCAGCCCTGTTGCTCAYGGCGTTGTCCCCTGTCACTGCTGGCCCCGGTGTCTGCTCCGTGTGTGCTGCTTCAAGGTCCTGGCAGGATCACTCCTGGGCTTCCTCATGGCATTGCTGGGATTATCCACAGAAAGCTGCAGCAGTAGGGTGGGCCTGGACAGGAGGGGAAATACCGCTGAGAAGGATTTATGGAAAATGCAGGGGGATCCTTCAAACCTGAGCACGCTGGGTATAGATGGTGTGCTAGCAAAAAAAAATCCTTGATTTGGGATAAATCCTGGTTTAATCCTTTAAATCCTCGTTCTGCATACAGTATCTGTCAGTTAAATAATGCTGTTTGTGTTTTCTGATTATCTGGTGATACCCAGAAGAATCTGGGCCAGTCTGAATAATAAATAATCATCTTCATTCCATGTGATAGAGAGGTTCCTGCTAAATTCCAGGAAGTGGATTGATACAATTAGCTTGGTTTAAATACAGTATTTACCAAACTCTGAGCAGATTTATCCAGAGCAAAGAAACACCATCTTAAAGATTAAAAATAAGCATTGTCAAATAATAAAGAATATTTCTTCAACCATAAAATCTTGATCAAATTGAGGCTGATAGTGTTCTCCTTTAGTATTATATAAAGATAAACTTAATGTAACTAAACAGCTCGAAGGTTTGGAGTACAGATATTGCTGTTGATGGTATTTATGTCCTCTAATGTAAAATAATTTCTTTCTAATTATTCACTTGACAGACTGAACCTATGGAATAGAAGGTACAATGGACATTTCTTGCACAGAAGGTAATAGAAGAGTATTTCTGCTCATTTGTTKCTTTTTATTTAGTTAAGATGATTATTTTTTTAGTTTCTGTAACTCCGTGGGTAAGAAAAATATGAAGGTATGTTTTTTTCAAGGAAACTGCTAAAGATGAGCTGATTTGTAATACTTGCTTTTAACAACTCATAGCCAGTATTTTCAATAAGCTGCACTTTAGTCACTGAATAAACAGTGACACGATTTTGCAGGGAGCTCAGTAAATTCCAGACCACTTAAGGAATGAATGATGCAAGATTTCCTGCGTTAATCCAGGATTTTTACTTGTCAACCTCGCTGTCAGATGATCTGGCCCAACAACAAAAGATGGCAAAATTTAAATCCAGTTTAAATATAGCCCAAAGCAACRTGCCCCACCAATATCCCCAAAATAGATCCTTACGTGGCCATAAATATAAATAACCCTAAAAATAGCCAAAAGCACTGCCCCGTGTAGGAATAATGGATCTAAAAGCTTCCCAGAGATTAATTGCTGGCCTTCACTTGAAATCAATAGAATCAATAGAAAAAGCATCATCTTTTTACACAGTCAATGTTAAAACGACTAAAGCACCAACCTCAGGTTGCCACTTAGCTCTGAAAAATGGATTCCAAAGTGCAATATTTCTGTCTAAAGCTGCTGCCCAGCTTCTGAGAAACCAAGCTGGGAACTTCCCAGCAGTGAATTCCCACTGTAGGGAGGGACATTTCCAGCATGGCACTGCAGCCCAGGGTCACAAGGGTTTGGGATGGAAGTGGAAAATCAATTTTATTTTGTGTTATGCTCCAARCAGTCTCTCTAGTGATAAACAATGGACAAAGCAGCCACATTCCTTGCAGGAATGGGATTTATCTTGGCAGTGACTTTTCACCCACTGAGACAACAATGCCACTCTTAATTCTGCATTATTTATAATTCCAAAATGCTGTCAAGGATAAAAAGCTGAACATTACCAGGAAAGCTCAAATATATTTCTTTTTCTTTAGATCAGCTGCTGCCTTTTCCATGGGAATGATCCCTCAGGCCTGTCCCCTGGGATCAGAGGTGTGCTGCTCATGGCCTGCTCTCTTCAGAATGTTGTCTCCTGTTTCTTTCATCCTGGTTTAGTTCCAAATTTTGCTGTTGTGAGCGCATGTAAACCTGTTAAAAAAACAAMAMAAAAAAAAATCACAGATGTTAATGTAGAACTGCATTACATTCGCACAACTATTTTTTTAAGGTTTTAAAAAAYGCAAAAGCAATGCCTGTCTCTGAAATTGCTCTTCTGTCTTAATTACAGAGCTYCATCTTCAAAGATTCTTTTGTTTCTTGTAGCAGTTTGGTTTTAAATGTACAAAGCTTTCAAGAGTGGTCTGTGCATGTCCTAAAAGATTTTTGGTGGAACAGCTGTTTGTCTTATTCATATGTGGAAATTGTTAAATATCTTTTATTTAAAAAAAAAAAAAAGTTGATAAATTACATGTACAATTACAACTCAATGATCTTTTGTATTTTATTTTTCAAAATAAATGCTTTAAATGTGATTTTTGTTTATTTATTTATTAACAGTTTTACTTCCAAGTTAAGATTTAAATAATTCAAGATATTGATATGTTACTCATCATTCAAGATAATGATGTAAGGAAAGATATGATCTCATGTCCTGGGTTTGGATCTAATTTTAAGATTTGCAATTTAATGCTTTTTGTTTGCTTTTAATAGCTGRGTGATGAAGAAATAGTGAGTTGGARTGTCCCACTGAGAAGTATAAAGAAAGTAATGTGGGATTTGGTTACTGCAGGAAGAAGTAGCTTAGTCCTTTGATTTTGTTCCTCAAAAGCAACTGTGTTCAGAGATGGGGGAAAACTGCTACTGAAACCTTGTGAAGTTGTATCCTAAAGATCAAAACTTGGCGATACAACGTGGAACGCGATTATTTTTGTCAGGTGTTTTTGGGATGGTGGTTGTCTCTCAGTTTCTGCTCACCTCGGTGGGTCAAGGCGCTGAAGGTGGCCTCAACCTTCCCCACTGATTTTGAGAGGAGTTCTTTCCAAATATTTGTATCTCCACAATTCCTCCTTTGAGGATCTGGCACAGTTTCGCGTTTCCCCCGTTTCTCTGTCGCTCCGTTTGGGATGATTATCGTCCATAACCCCCCGTGCTGAAGGACGCCTGGTGCCGTGAGGGCCGGAGCTTTTCCCGCTCCTTCCCCCAGCGAGGTCGGGCCTCCCCTGCTGCTCGGGGGGCGCCGCTCATTAACCCGGCTAATTAGCGCCCGGCGTGTCCCTCGGAGCTGCGGGGGGCTGAGGGAGAACCCCCAGCGCTGCCGGTGCCGCTCCCGCTCCCGCTGCCGGTGCCGGCTCCGCCCGCCGGGACCCGGATGGGCCCGTACGTGACGCGGGGGCGCGGCCGCTCCCCCCGGGCCGGAGCGGAGCGGAGCCGCAGCCGCGGGCGGGCACCAGGTGAGCGCGGGCGGGGACAGCCGGCCCCGCTGCCCTCATCCCTTCCTGCCTTTATCCCCTCCATCCCTTCCATCCCCGGCGGGGGTTTCGGCTCCGGTACCGACCCGCGGCAGGTGAGGGAGCGGCGGGGAGGCCGCCGGGCTGGAGGGGTCGCGGAGCGGAGGGACCGCGGCCGGGGCCGGCGGTGGGGCTGTCACCCTGGCAAGACGCGAAGTGAGGGTTAAGAATTAATTATTAATTAGTTATTATTTTAATATTGATTGAATTGATGGATTCCTGGCGTAGCCAGCGCTCGGGGCTGTGCTGCCCCATCCAGCCGCGCTGGGGATGCCTGTGGGTGGTGCCTCAGCTCCTCACAGCTGGCAGGCGGCTCCCAGCTCTAAAAGCTGTGGAATTTGTGTGAGGGGCAGTGCCAGGCACCGGTGAGCGCAGCCCCAAAGTCCTTTACCCACTGGTCACTGCCAGCCCCCTGCCAGCTCTCCGTGCTGTCCTGCTCCTGCCCTGGAAGGTCCCTGTGATGCAGAGTCCCATCCTTCTCGCTCCCATACCCTGTCCTTGCTCTCAGCTGCAAAAGTTGAGTTACACTGTCCTTTCATCATACTCTGTGTTGTTGTTTATGTCTAGAGATGCTGACTGTGTCCAGGACTTTCCARTCCAATGTTTAACACAGTTTACTGCAGCTCAGAGATGCCGGCCCCTCTTCCAGGATGTTTCTTTGCTATTCTGACACAGATTCATTAGAATTTACTGGATGTTGTGTCTTTTCACACCATGTTCACACAAACCTTTGATCATCTGAGTCYCTTGAAGCTGTCTGTGCAGAGACTGCTAAATCAGGTCTCATTGTACCCCAGTTTCTCTTTAAAAAGGGGGAGCCTTTCTGACAATCCAGTTAAAGCACATCTGGAAGAGTTACCTTTGAACAGAAGTTTGTGTGGGTTTCTGTGATGGATTCATACATCCGTACCTTGATGAAAAAGTCTTTGACTGTATAACTACTATGCAACTTTTTTGTAGATATTTAACTTTTTTTAGGTTTGTAACTCCACCAGCACTGGTGCACCCTCAGAAGGTATTTAAGAAAAAGTTGTTTGAACAAAATAACAGAGCAGTTGAGGCAACAGCAGAGCCTTGAAAAGCTGCTTTAAATCTTAGCATCAAGCCCAGCTTGATGCAGCTCAAGGGCTGCTGTCATTTCCTGGGGAATGAAGCCAAACTGGCAGGGCCAGTTCATTTGTGAGGGACAATAMCTGAGCTGTCCCCAGCAAAACTCCAGGAAGCAATTCCTGCATTTAAATGACAGGTGGAAGAAGTGGAAGGAGGCATTTCTGGTGGAGYTGGATGCTGCTGAGGTATGGTTCAGTCAAATATTTGATTTAATGATAATTTTGTTTATTGGTGGTGTCTTCTCATTAACTATCTGTTGATCTAGATCTGGATGTGTTTGAAAGGGAAATGGAGGCATTTATTTAGTTGAAATAAGTTTTGTAAATTTAGTAAGAGGTTTGACAAAGGAATATTTCTGCCCAGAGTTAAAATTAACGATTGCACGTGCTTTAAGTGGCAAGGAGAGGATCAGCCCAGGCTGGATGGGGCTTGGAGCAAACTCATGTGTGAACATGGCAGGGAGGTGGAGCTGGGTGATCYTTAAGGTCCAGTTCAACCCAAACCATTCTGTAAYTCTGTGATTCAGATGGGTTTGTTTTCTTCATAAAATGCAGGGATTAACCTCTGTGTTCGTTTCAGGAGGACTCTGCTCCTGTCAGCACCGCTCTGGTTCACTGCTCTGTGGGTGAAGAGGTGAAGCCAGCCTCGAGAGGGACTTCACTCACCTTTTAATGACCGTCAAAAAACAGGTTCAACTCGTCACTCATTAATCTTTTTATTGCCACTAAGCTTATTCTTGAAATCCTGCACTAATGTTGGGCTGAGAACTTGTGCACTAAACCTCTTTATTGAGGGTTATTTGTGTGGATGTTCCAATGGCAAAGGAGGTTGTTATTCCCAAGTAGAACATCATTAATGCTGTCTCATGGWTTTTTCCCCCTTAAACCTTGGTGTCATGTTGAAGGAGGATTATGAAAGAAGAAGAAAGATTCATTTTTCTCAGACTTTTAGTTCTGGTAGGTAAGAGGCCATTTTTGGTGCAGTGCCAAATGGATGAGCTTYCCCCAAAACCCATTCTGTGGTCAGTAATGCTGATATATTTAACAGAGTGAGTGCTGTTTATTCCCAGTACACTCCATTTAAGTGACATCTATGGGACATCCTTGAAAAATGCAGACCAAGAACACATTTTTGGTCAATCTTGGGTTCTTTTGAATAGTCTTAATAAATGGAAATAGCAGCCAAAGCACTGGTGTCAAGGGGCAGCATTGTAAATAATACATTCACWGTAAGTACAGGCTCACCCTCAATTTTTGACTGTGCATCTTATAAATGAAGCTTCTGCGAGCTGTTTCTGGGTGATAATTTGTTTGCCTCCTTAGCAAAATAATCTTTATATTGTGTATATTCTTTGTGAGGCATAACTGACTTGTTTGGATAATTGCTGATGTCAGAATAAATATTGTTTTAGGACAAAGATTAAAATTGTTRATAGGGTGTGGCCCTTCAGAAGCACTTCCATCCTTATTTATCTGCCTGTGCTTTGGGCTGTGCTGGGAAAATGATTATGAACTGTAAGAGGAGAGAAATTAAATCCCTCTCTGAGCTGAGCCCAACCTCTTAAGGAGCTGCAGCTTAAACAGAAATGTTTGAAACTTCACAGTACCTGCTTATCTATGTTATTAGGGTGTTGAACAGGATGTTTCACCTCAAATTTTGGTCTGATCAGGTCTCTGAAAAGTATCTGTTTTGCCCAGGAGCATCCAGGTCTGTGTGGGTTCACTGTGAGCTCAGTGTTTCCTTTAAGAGCTGAGATCTGACAATGTAACAATGTCTCTTAGCAGAATTATTAAGACAACATAATTAATAATGCCTTCTAAAATTTTATGTCATTTTTTTCCTGCTGATTTTGAGGGGGAGCATCTTTTAGTTGATAAATAAATGTGCCAGATGTGCTTGTGCACATAATCCTCCTCTTTCTATATTTTAGAACGATCTGAGAGAAGGTTTAGAGGCAGGTAAAGCTTTGGTGGTGGAGTATYTTTGTTAGGGAGTTGTGATGCTGCTGGAAAAAGGGATTTTACATAATGCAGTGTAAGGAGAGCAGCAGGGTTTCTTTTTGCTACTCTGCTCTTGCAATTATTATTTTCATCGTGCAGTTTATTGTCAGTGCATCCCATCCTCCGACTGAGGATGATGGACTGAGAAGCCTCGTAGGGGATAGGAAATTAAATTGGTAATTAGCAGAGTGATAAGCAGGGTTAAATATTTGTGTCTCGTGTGCGTGGTGTGATGTGATGCAGCGGGCAGGGAAACGCCTGCTTTCCCTGGCTCCTTGGAAATCCCGCTTTTCCCATTTCCCAGGGAATTCCRGTGCCCGTCCCCGCTCCCGGGGAGCGGCTGAAGGTGACAGACGGAGCGCGGGTGTCGCCAATGGCGGGGCCGCGTTCCCTGCATCCCGCCCCTGGCAGGGCCGTGTTCCTGCATCCCGCCCATGCCGAGGGACAGGCTGGGACAGCGGCCACCCAAATTCTCCCAGCAAATGACATTTTCCTGCAAAGCCGCGGCGGAGCCAATCGCTCCCTGCTCTGTGCAGCCAATGGATGCCGGGCTCCTCTTCCCCAGCCTCTGCCAGCGGCTCCGGGGTTGGAGGGCCTTGGAATAGCGGCACTGCTGCCCCCAGCCCTCAACAGCGGTGCTCGGCATCCCTGCAGCATCCTTGTCCCGGGARTAACGCCGCCGCTGTCAACGCGAACGCTCGGGGTGACGCGGGCAGCGCCCCGGTGATTGGGGTGATTAATTCGGGTAATTTGGGTCTCCCCTCAGCACTGCCACGGCCTCGTACCCGGCAGAGCTGCTCCCCAGAGCCAGAGGGATGGTGGTAGTCACGGGGCAGAACAAAGTGAGTGCGAAGCCGGATGATGCCATGTCGAGCTCGGACGCTGAGGATGATTTCCAAGAGCCGGCCACTCCCACCGCCACCCAGGCAGGACAAGCGCTGCCTCTGCTGCCTCAGCAGGTAAGGGCTCACCTGAGCGGGGGATGATCACAGCAGCACACAGAACCAGGGAGTTCAGGATTTCTCTGGGGGCCAGCTCACTTTCGTGTTTGAATAAAAAAGCACTGAGGTGCTTGGATTTATTTTTACTTGTAAGTTCCATCCATGTTGCACTTGAGAAATGCAATTAAGTGTTTATTCTGGTGCCTAAGGCAGCCTAGGGTGTGATAATAAGATTTTCAGCCTGATGTAAAGAAATGCAGATTTTTTTCAGTGTATAGTATAGTCTGGTTGTGTAAAGGAACCAACTGAGTGTAAAGTTGACCTGAAATATCCTCCCTTCTGTCTGTGTAAGGCTGGGGAAAGGGTTTTGTTTTGTGCTTTCCTTTCCCCAAAAGAGCCAAGAGGAGGCATTAATACTTCAAAATGAATGTCTGCTATTCCAGCTGAGTGATTTCTACTGTTTCAGATCTCCAACCACAATTAAACCATTCCCTGATTCTTCCCAGGAGCCAAAGCTCCCAAGTTTTACCCCTCAGAGGTCCCTGATTTGTGGTGGTGGGGCAAGAAACACGCTTTTGTCTCGGTGGCAAAGACTGGATGCTGTGCCTTTGGGAAGCTGTGCCCTTTGTCACCTGTCTRATGTCCTGGTTGCTTTTGCAGTTCCCAGAGGTTGTCCCACTGAACGTGGGGGGGATGTTTTTCACCACCAGACTGTCGACACTGCGGAGGTACGAGGACACCATGCTGGCAGCRATGTTCAGTGGCAGGCACTACATCCCCACGGATGCTGAGGGCAGGTACTTCATCGACAGGGATGGCACCTACTTTGGGTATGTACAGACTCCTCAGGGCGTGCTTTGAAGCTTCTTACCAAAAACTTATTTTTAAACTTAATTTTTAACAGTTTTTCCTTCGATTTAAATCAGATTTGTACAGCATTTAACGTTGCACGCCTTCAAAACATCACAAGAGTAATTCAGTTAAAAACAGTTTGTTGGCTGTACAACGGGAAAGGAAAAACCAACAGTGCTTTGAATTAATGCATTATCTCCTCTAGAGTATCTCCTTTCAAGGTATCAAATTGTTTTGGTTTAAAAAAGGGTTTGGTGTTGCTTTGCATAGGAAGCTCCTTCACACAGCGCGGCGTTTTAATTGATATTCGGTGTCTGTAATGAAGAGGAAATGGAAGAAATGAATCTATGATTCTTACACAGTTGGAAGTATTATGTTTTCCATCTTTAAGAAGGGTATAACTGGTAAAAAAAGCTCAAGCCTTAAAGAATTTATTTTTCTAAATTATTTTTGCTGATAGTTCTGTATTCCTTCACTTCTGGGTTTCCTTCCTAGGTGCTCAGCTTTTATTTTATATTTAATTAGACTAATCATGATTGCTAATGATTGAATTGCTAATGTTTGAATTGGGGTGAGGTTGTTAAAAAAGGTAATCAGTGTTCATGGGTTCAGGTCTTTGCCCAAAGCACACATTGCAATTTATTCTGAATTTCTTATTCCTTCTTCACGGACATTTCCTTATTGTCTTCCACAGACAAGGATTGAATTATTTCCAAAGCATTTTGGGGTTGTACCATAACCTGGGACAGAGATAGATTAAACCACTGTGTTTATTCTAAAATAAAGGTGGCTTTACATGTGGCAGTTTGCTGCAAAACCAGTTAATTTGTGATGTCAATCTCAATAGAAAATAGAGCTGGAACAGAGAGCCAAGTTAGCACGTGCTGTATTTGTTGTCAGTCTAAGGAAGATTGCAGTGATGCTTCTTTATTTGATAAGATTTTTTTAGTTAACAATTATAAAGTGATTTTTTTGTTTACTTGATAAAGTTTTTGTTGGCTAATACTTACTAAATRATTTCTTTCCCTACTAAAAAATCCCATTGCCTAACAGTGTTTCAGAACTACAAGGAAATTTTYTCCTTTCTTTTTCTAAAATTCTTGTTCTTATTCTACAAATGGCCCTGATCTGTGAAGAGAAACCTCCTTCGCAAGTGTCCCATCCATTCAGCTGGGTCTGTGTGGAATAAAATGTCCATGAATAAGGTTCTCTGGGAAAATTGAAAAGTTTATTTTATCCCAGACCTAAATTTGATATACAGTGACTCTTTCCCATGAAATGCTGTGGCCTCTCCTGTSTTATAAATGGTTTCCTCCACACTGAATGTTTTGTTTAAAATACACTGATATTTTTTCAAATGAGTTTTGATATCAACAGAGGCAAAATGTGAAATGATGACTGGGAAACTGAACGTGGCAAAACAGTTTTAAAAACAAAYGCTGGGAATCTGGATCATTTGTTTCAGTTACTGTCTCGGTAGAGCAAACAGTGAATATCCAGCGTTTCCTCTCCTTTCCCACCTGCGAGATTTTTGSCAGGAATGTGTTTGTTAATGATATTTTTGTCCTTTTTTTTTAGAGACATACTAAACTTCCTCCGATCTGGTGACCTGCCACCCCGAGAACGAGTGAGGTCAGTGTACAAGGAAGCTCAGTATTATTCCATAGGACCATTGCTAGACAATCTAGAGGATATCCAGCCTCTTAAAGGAGAAAAAGTTAGACAAGCTTTCCTGGGCCTAATGCCATATTACAAAGGTAAATAAACCAAGTAGCACTGATTGTTTCTTCCAGTGGGATTCCAGTGTTGTACTTCGTGCTTTCAGTCTGCTTTCAGCTCCCAAGCCAGACCCATTGCAGCTGGGACATTTAGGATGTGTTTTTCATGCTGTTTAGATCTTTGAGGTCCTGCTGCACCCCAGGGTGTGGATTTCTGTGCTTAAAAGAGAGCAAGATCAAGGCCATAATGTTATTGAGTTTGTCTGCATTTGTTCTGTCAGGACCTGTAGCTGAACAAACTCAAGGCCGCCAACTTCCCCAGATAACTTGGCCAAGTTTTATTAAGGAATATATTCCAAATCTGCTGTTCCTTTTGAGAACARTGGAAATAATTGAAGTATAACATTATAATTCACAATGCAGATTCTTGATTAAAAAAGCAATACAGCTTAACCCTGACAACAATTAATAATAGGGATAATACATAAATAATGGGGAGTACTCCTTTTTTTCCTTTTTTTCAAAAATTATCTAGTCCATCAAAATGACACTTCCAGAAACTGATAACGGAGATTGATTTGATTATTATATAATAGTATATAATATGTAATATATAAAATAAAATAGATAATACAGTGTATAATGCATAATGTATAATATATAATGTATAGTATATAATGTATAATACATAATGTATTATATATATAATGTATAATACAGAAAATACAGTATAGAAAATAAAATATATTAAAATATAATATGTAATGTGTAATATGTAATGTACAATATGTAAGGTAGAATATGTAATGTACAATATAAAATTTATATATTTTGCTACATGCTGCTAATATTAAGGTGAGAATAACTCACTGAACACTGCACTAACATTCCACATGAAATAATTGCATTTGATCTCTTTTCCTGGGTGATTCATTGTAATTCCCAAGCGTTTTTCCTTTGCTTTGCAGACCATTTGGAGCGGATAATTGAGATAGCCAAGCTGCGAGCCATGCAGAGGAAAGCCAGGTTTGCCAAGCTCAAGGTGTGCGTGTTCAAGGAGGAGATGCCCATCACTCCCTACGAGTGCCCGCACTTYAACTCGCTGCGCTTCGAGAGGAGCGAGAGCGAGACCAAGCTCTTTGAGCACCACTGCGAGGTGGACGTGTCCTTTGGGCCTTGGGAGGCTGTGGCTGATGTTTATGACCTTCTGCACTGCATTGTCACCGACCTGTCAGCCCGGGGCATCACCGTGGACCACCAGTGCATCGGGGTGTGTGACAAACACCTCATCAACCACTACTACTGCAAGCGCCCCATCTACGAGTTCAAGATCACCTGGTGGTGAGCAGGGCTGGAGAAACCCTAAAAGGACTGGTGGAGGATGGAGTTTGTGGCTGCTCACATTCCTTGGAGSCTGGTGCAGGGGTTGGGGAAACCTCTGGAAACTTGAAAAACCAGCCTGAAATGGGACTGGCGGCTCAGGTACCTTAACGAGGCACAAAACAAAATCACCTCATGCGAAGGATGGCTGAACATCTTCCAGAAGGTGCCACGGACCACGTGGATTCGGGATGGAATTGCAGATTTTTCCTGTATTATTGGGAATTTGGGGTGCTGCTGAAAGGTGTCACCAACCTCATGGCTTCAGGATGGAATTGCAGATTTTTCCTGCATTTTTGAGAATCTGGAGTGCAGCTAAAAGGTGCCACCAGCCACGTGGCTTTGGGACGGAATTACAGGTTTTTCCTGCGTCGTTGGGATTTTTTAGGAATCTGGGGTGTAGCTAAAAGGTGCCACCRACCTCGTGGCTTCAGGATGGAATTTCCTGCATTGTTGGGAACCTGGGGTGCTACTAAAGCTCACATTTTTCAGTTTTACCCTCTTAGAGGTGTTTTAGTTCCACTTTCGACTTTACCACTTTATAAAATTGGACAGGATGGAATTGCAGGTTTTTCCTGCATCGTTGGGATTCTGGGGTGCTACTAAAGCTGACTTTTTCAGTTTTACCCTCTTAGAGATGTTTTAGTTCCTCCTTCGACTTTGCCACTTTATAAAATTGGAGTCGTACCCAGCACAAAGATTCTGGAAATGTCATTTTGATGTAACAGATAAAAAAAAAAAAAAGGAAAAAAAAAGTATTCCCTATTTATTATTAATTGTTGTCAGGGTTAAGCTGTATTTCTTTTTAAAATAAGAATCTGCGTTGTGAATTATAATGTTATATTTCAATTATTTCCATTGTTATCAAAAGGAATAGCAGATTTGGAATATATTCCTTCATGCTTTTAGGAATAATAACTGTTCATGGAAGATTTGTGCCTGTTTTTAGCCTTAGAAATCCTAAATGTTTACAATATCTTAAAAAAAAAGCTCTTTAGAATCAGGTCATTTACAAAGGCTTTTGGTAAATGAGAAAACCCTGTATGTATCTTCCTATTAGCAGTAGTGAGAGGAATATTTAATGTATATTATTTTATTACTGACTCTTTTTAYATTCTGTGATATTAAACCTTATTTTAGACTGTAAGTCAGATGATATTAGACAAGTGCTTCCTTCACCTCACCTTCTTAAGAAAAATCTTAATTTTTATCCTTCTTGTTGACCCTTCCTGGTGTTGTTGCAGGAAAAAGAAAATTCAACCTCCATATTCAAATATTTCTCCACTCTAAAGCAGTAGGAAATTGCTTTCCATGCTGAAAGAGGCAGCCACTGCAGAATTGTATTTTCTTCAGAAGGTAATTTTTGTACTTCTGACATGAGCAACCACATCTCAAATTTTAATTACTGAATTCAGCCCAAAACTGAAAGGGAGAAAAGTCTGAAAATCTTATTGTTTTGTGAGGTTTGAAAAATTTCAACTCACTTGAAGGGGTTTCAAAAATAATCTTAAAGAGAGAGGAAAARTAAATGTTTGCATATTGCATTCMACTGGATTAATTAATCCAGGAATATTGCTTCATTAAACTGCTGACCAAAATTCTTAACGAACATTAACAGCAATGATCAAAATCCTCAGTTATCTGAGACAATTTTGAGAATAATTCGAAGAACTTCAGGATTGAATTGTCTTGCAAGAAAAGAGACTTTTTTTTTGCCTTGTCACCCTTTGAGGTGTTTAATTTAGGAATTAAATTGGCTCTCTGAGGTGGGTGTYTCTCTCCTGATCTCTTTGCAGATTTCCTTACAGAGGATCATTGTCAAGTGCTGAGTGTCAAGGCCAGAGATAAATTTGAATAGAGGGAGTTAAGCACATTTGGATCTAAATTTAAGTTTGTTTCAATTGTTTCCTGAAATAATGGCCTTTTGTGTGACAAGTTCATGGAGTTGGTTTTGGCAACCCAAAATTAAAAGTTAAACTGAGCCTTAAGTTTCCCTGCAACGATAGGAAGCTTTGCTTGGTTTCATTGCTGCCTTCATTTTTTTTTCTCCCCATGGAATCTCAAACTGCAAACCACAATTTCTTATAAAATAATATAAAATCTGAAGGCTGAGCCTTATGAAGTTTTGGCTGCTTGTCCATTTCAGATATTGAATTCAGGATTTTGAGCATATATTGCAATGGGAATTGCAGTTTTACTGGGATTTTCAGTGGGTCCAATAAATGTATTTAGGGAACTCTGCTTTGGATTCCAGTGCTCCTTGCAGAAATGRGTCACATTTCATTTTCACGCTGTGTTTTTTGGTTTGGCTTTAGGAATTTTCCTCAATTGTTGTTTCCTAAGTTGTCCTAGAGAAGCTGTGGTGACAAAATTCCTGTTTCAGTCATGTTTGCTATTCCTTAATATGCACATGTTGGGGTTTTATAACTTTTTCCTGTTTGTTGCTCCAATAATTAAGGAAAGCAGCCCAACCAAAAAGAAAAAATGAACATTTTGATCTGTATCAGCTTTGTCTTAACCCAAGTTCTCCCTCCTGAAGGCATCAAGTGCAATACTGGAAAGGCAAACCCGGATTTAACATGCTTTAATGAGCGCTGGGATTTGTGATTTGTGCAGGTTAACAATGTTTTCGTTGTTCCAAGCAGTCTTTGTTTACACGGATTCAGCTGCTCCTGCCTAACCTGTGCTCATTTCTCGACAGAAGCAGAAGGTGGATGGCAGGGGAGCTCAATCTGAAAACTGGGTTATGTAACGGGATTGATTTCTCTTTGCTGGGCCTGTAGCTTTTGAAATTCTACATTTGCGACACAAAATGTGAGTAGTTKATCTGCTAAATCCATTTTTGAGAGGATTGGTGGTTTTTTAATATCCTGAATGTTTTAAAATTGTCTAATTAAACTACAGAATACTGCTTTTTTTTTTTAAATTTAGGACTTTTCTTTTATATTTGGGCAGGCCAGAGTTTTGATAAAACATTTTTCTGTGCTCCCTAAGTTTTTTWGCCATTTTGTCACCTACAAAGCCACTTTTCCACTCTCACCCTCCCAAATCCCTGTGTTTGTGAGCAGTAAATGGTCTCCTTTCCATTTGAATGTTGGAATGGTGGCACAGTTGAGGGATATTTATTTAAAATAAAAAATAATTAACAATTCTAATTTTGCTGTGAACAAAAACATGTCAAGACCAATCTTTTTAACATTCCCTTTATATCCTTTGTGGAGGGGTTTTTAATGGGGAGCAAAGGGAGTGAAGTGAATTGGACAATTCCACAGCACGTGAAATATTTCTGCATCTGTTTTATGCTTGGAAAATAGGAAGGAAAAAAAAAGAATATAAAAGTGGAAAAAAAAACAAGAAAGGAAAATCACCCTTCTTTATGAAGCACTCAAAAATGACATGAAAAAGGTGTTTGTATACAGCAGCCACTTAATGGTTGTTGATTTCAAGAGTTAAAAAAAAATATGAAAAAATAACTTTTAGGCTTGGTGTAGAGTTTTAACTTGAATACCCAATATTCTGCACAGGAATCTGAAATACTCCTCGCTGAACTTCCATCCTCCTCAAGAGCAAAATGAAGGTGCCATCAGCTTTGATTTGGGAAGCCTTTGAGCCATAAACAGCTTCTCTATGATCCTTGTGGTCCATGTGCTKGATTTTTAATTCAATTTTGATTTTAACCTATAATGAAGGATCARTTTCTACACCCTCATAATTTCAATTATGAGGGTGTAAATTCTTTGATTTGAAAGCACTTCAGGTCTTAGTAACCTTGAAAACAAAAGCAGGAAGTTATTGCAGCAGGAAACTCTGCATCACCCCCTTTTGTGGGTTTTAAGGTTTAGGAAGTCTGCCTGGGAGACACCTCATGATGTAATATATGCAAATACCTGAATTCGTTCATGTGAATGTTTTTGAGATTTTGTGRTTCAGTTGTGTAATATTCTTCCCTGAATCTGGCAAGAGTGATAAGGGYTGAGTTAAACACTGGTTTTGTGAAAAGCCAGTTTAGATAGCTCCTTAAATATCTCCTGCCCTCATTTGTAAAATCATTCAWCCCAAAGGCTGTTAGGGTTACAGGAAAACCAGGAATCTTCCTTGGTTCCCCAGAGAGTCATGAGCAGAATCAGGGCCCCATTCCTGGAGAGCTCGCAGGGTCTGGCTCAGAGATCCTTGAAGGCAGAACTCAAAACACTCGTCATGAGGAACAATTTCAGAAGCACCTGAAGCTGGCCTTGCTGAGGGATTGATACAATTCCAGCAAACTGCAGGATGTGGATATTTTAAACTGCTCCGAGCGTAGCTTTGTTAAGCCCTGATCTGCTCTGAGTCGGTGCAATGGATGTTTTGTGATACAGAGGTTGGGCGCTGCTTTTGTTTGACCTTTTTGGTGTATCTCAGCTTTTTACCAGTGAAAGTTGAAGCACAGTGTGTCCTGTGCCCTGAGCAGTGATTTTTGGAAATATGGAAGTGGGAGGGAATTCGTTCTGCTGTGCATTCCCCAGGGACAACCCTCACTACCTCTACAGAACCTGGAGATCCTGATCCCTGCTCCCACATCCCCATTTGTTCGGTGAGCGTAGGAGGAGATGAAGTGTCTGGGCTGAGCATTCCCAGTTAATGACTCCAACTGGATCCCCCTGGTCCTCATCCCCTACCCTAACCTTGCACAGGTACAATTCCATCTGCAGAGAATTTCTCTCTTCTCTGCTGCACCCTCAGAGTTGTTTGCAAGGTGAACACTCAGCCTATTTTAAACTTATTATTAAACGAATATTTTAATATTACAGAACAGGTGACTGTTAGTTGCTGAAGAATCTTATTTATTGGATCTTGCTACTCTCAAAAACACCTGAATAAATGGATTAAACTAACTTACASCATCATCACTTTAATACACTCTTCTCTTTTTTTCCTAGTGACTGTTAAGAAACATCAACTCTTCTTTTAAGGGCTTACATAGGAATATGTATTCAGGCTAAAAACTTGTTTTTTGGGGGCATGTTGTGAGCTGAAGGATAACTGCATGAGCCCTCATCTGTTTTTTTTTCCTTAAAAAGCTAATTAATTACTGGTGCAATTAAAGGTCATGGTTTTCTAGCTTCATTTGGTATTTGCAAGCCCTGGGAGCCCTCAGGCTTATCCCTACTGCTCACTCTTGTTTAGAGATGACAGGGGACACGATGAGGGAGRTGATGGAAATGGCAGCACAGAAAAATTCCTGTCAGAGCTGTTGTTTCCATTGCAGTTGTTCTTTGTGTTYCTTCACAGATGAATATCCACCCCATTTGTGTGAGCCCTCC
The DNA here is from genome assembly GCF_030028575.1 of Malurus melanocephalus. Lineage (NCBI taxonomy): Eukaryota > Metazoa > Chordata > Aves > Passeriformes > Maluridae > Malurus > Malurus melanocephalus. The sequence continues at coordinate 88,377 of NW_026624070.1, read as the reverse complement.
ACTGCTCACCCATTTCTGTGTAAGTTCATTTTGTTGTGGTTCTGTGGGAGATAAAAAAGGTGGGAAAATCAGCAGCAATRGGTGACAGGGTGCCACTGCTTGAATCTGCTTTAGAGGACATTTATGTCACAGCTGGAGCTTTGTTTTCTGCATGGCAAAGCAGAGCAATCACTTGGGACACAACTGCCCCGCAGGTGAGGGAAGAATTCAGAGCAGAAAAATGATCTTTTAACTCATTATAGACTCTAGAATATATTTATTTCTAGAATATATTTATTTCACTTTCCTTAATGACTGCTTCACCCTGAACAATTTATAGACCCCACTGGCTTTAGGCTGTGGTGGGTATTACTGAGCCCTGGAGTAGTGCTGATGTAGCCAAACAAATATAAATTATTTCAGGATATTCAACACAGCAGAGAGAACCCATGACAATTCTCAGTTTTGGGCTATGAAAAAAAAACAAACCAAACCTCCAGTCTTATCTTTCTGCAAATAAGCTGATTTCAGAGGATAATTATATTCTGTTATTATCTCCTGTATATAAATCTCTAACTGGAAATCACTTTCCACAACAGCAGTTCTTAGTCGTTTTACTTACACAAGCTTAGTATAAGTTTACCTCCACTTTCACTGTGACTTTTATAAATGGATTTTGTTTTGCTGAATTATAAATTGTATGTGTCTATGCATTGTAACCCGTAATGCCTTTGAAAATCCAGCCTGGATGCTAACGATCAGGGTTTGGAATTCTCTCCAAATGTGTTTTGTTAATAATTATGTTGACGTGTGACATTCAATACTGTGAGTACTGCAGTGTATAATTTCGTAATACTTTTGACTTTTCAGTTCAGGTAATATATAGTTATGTTTTTTATTTAAAACACRTAGAAGAAAATGTGGATATAAAGGTTGTGTTGTGCAATAAAAAATGATGATACTGAAAAGTGTTGGAATTCTGGCTTATCTGGTCTGCAGCCACTGCAGTGCCTTTCCTCACATTYCCTAGGATTTGAATGTGCTTTGCCTGGCTGCAAATTAAAATTAAGACACAAATCTCTGTCCCGGGTTGTTTTAATGGCATTTAGGCGTTTATCATCCCTTCCTGAGCAGATGCTGTCTCCTCCGGGACACCGGCTGGGATCACATCACTCTAATTCCATCCTTCCTTCCATCCCTACCCATCCATTCCCGTGACAGAGCACAGGGACGGTCCCAGCAGYCGCCCCTGGTTGTACAATGCTGAAAAAGAACCTTTCTGCCTGTGTTCAGTCGTATTTCCTCTTGATCTGGAGTAATTTCTTTGCTGTCCATCTGTCCTGCTGAAGCTGTCTCACAGTGCCATGTCCTTTCCTTGGCGAGTAAAAACAAGAGGAAAAAGAGATGGAAGCCAGCACCCACAGCTGTGTAGCTGAGATTAGGATGAAAAGTTTGGAATAGCAGCGGATGTTTAATTCCCTCCCTGCTGAAGAGCCCAAAGGCAACTCTGGGGTGCTCGTGTGGGGTCGGGCCCTGAGGAACCGCTGTGGGGTGCGGAGAGGGAAGGGGAGCAGCTCTGAGGGAACTCCACTCGCTGGGAGRGGCAGACAATCAGAAGCTGAGGAGAAGGGCTGTGGATCTGTTCAAAACAGGAATCTGTGCGTATGACACCCCGGTGCCGCTCCCGGCAGCCCTCAGCCCCGAACCCCCCCGGTATCACCCTCAGCCCGCGGCCGCCGCTCCGCCCAGCCCAGCCCGGCCCCGCTTCCTTCCGGGCTCGGGCCCGCCCCGGAGGTGCCGTCCGCCCTTCCGCCGGAGCCGAGGGGAGGAGGGACCGAGGGAGGGCCCGAGCAGCGCCGGGGCCGTCAGGGGCTCTGAGGGGCCGCGGCAGCAGCGAGCGGAGCGGAGCGGAGCGGGCGGGTCGGCCCCGCCGCCCGGGGCAGCCGGTGAGAGCCGCGGGGTGAGGGCCCGGCGGTGCCCCGGGATCGGGGACAGGCGGTGGCGGTGTCGGTGTCCCCCGGGTTATAGCTCGTCCTGAGGGGCGGGGGTCGGTGTCCGCCCCGCCGAGGGGCTCCACAGCGGCCCCGCTGCCACCTCGGGGCTGGCGAGGGGTCCCTGGGCCCAACTGGGCCGCAGCGATCGGGATAAACACCGRSATAAACACCGRGATAAACACCGGGATAAACGGGRACTTGGCTAACAGCCTTCCTCCGTGTGCAGCTCCTAAAATTGATTTTTATTAGATAAATATGTATTTCAATTCGATGGGTCTGTGCCGGTCGTTAGCATGGTGCGGGTGTCACTGACAGCTTTGCCGATATGCCCCCCCAGCCTGTTTTGCTCATGAGTTCCTTGTGGATCAAGGAGGTTTGGGCTTTTTTTTTGTAAGTATTGCCGGCTGAGGATTTAAAGTCCTTTAAGCTGAAGCCGGGAGAAGTTTGGAGAGTGTTTAAGGTGCTGAGCAGTGCGTTTTGGATGCTTTTGTGGGCGTTTGTCTTCCTCCATGTGCAGCTCCTCAAGCTAATTTTTATTAACTTTATCTTTAATTAATTCCATGGGCCTGTGCTGATAGTTAACAGGGTGCAGGTGTCACTGATAACTTTACCAATAGTCCCCCACCCCAGTCTGTTTTCCTGATGAGTTCCTTGCGGATCMATGAGTTCTTGGCTTTTTTCCTGTAAGTATTGCCCCTGCCTGGCTTCTCAGTGCGCGGCTGAGGATCAAAGTCCTTTAAAGTCAAGCCAGGTGAAGTTTGGAGAATACTTCAGATGCTGAGCAGTGCCTTTYGGATGCTTTTGTGGGTGTTTGTCACTTCTGTCACGATGTAGCGCTTTGTGGAATTCAGGTTGTTCCCTTGGAGCAGGGAGGTTGTGAGATACTGAAAGATGAATAATGTGCTTGAATTGAAGAAATTCGCTGAGGGGGTGGTTCAATGCTTTCTGAAATCCTGCTGGCCTGTGGCAGGAGCTGGGTTGACTGAGAGGGTTTTACAGGCAGAATTATAAATTAATTTTTCTTTGGCTGAGGAGKGCTCTGATCTGATCCAGTGCTGGTCCTGCACAGTTTGGGATAAAGGGTGGCATYGTGGAGGCTGTGATTTAAATCCACGTTTGACTCTTCATACTTTTGCTGTTTGGTCTCATTTGAAACTCTTTTTGAAGCAGTGAAGTTCCTCACACCAAGACTTTGGAAAATGCACTGAGCTGCCCTTGGTTTTCCAGTTACTCAACAGAATTTTGGGACTCGACCAAAGCAGGCYAGCACAGAAGGACGTGGTGTTTTCCAGGAACAGTGCTTTTTACTCAGGAATTGGATGTGCTGGCCTTCTGGACATGGTTACAAAAGTTGTTTTTTTGCAGCAGGGAGGATTAGCAAGAGAATTGTAGCTCAGTGGAATGTTTTGCTGACCAAAGGAAAAAAAAAAGCCCAAAACAACACAAAGTAGAAAGGGAGAATGGAATATAAAGCCAATTATACCAATTCCTAATAGTGCTTTACACAACAAACTGATAATAAGCTTGAAGGTAGTTCACAATTCTGGTATTTAATTTTGTTTTGTGGTGTTAAGTGAGAATAGCCTTTCTCAGCTCCCTCCTTCCTTGCTCTGTAATCCCCAATTATGCTTGGATTTTTTTTTTTCTGATGATTAACTACTTGTGATCTAAACCTAGACCTAGAAACCTAGAAACCTTGCTAGTGAAGTCCTGTTGAAATGCCACTTGTAACAAGTCAGGTACAAACATTTTGAAGTTTTTCCCCYGAGGTTTTAGGCAACTTAATTTTCATCTCTGTCCAGGTTGGTGTGGCTGGCAAGAACTAATGTGTAGAAGCCTGTTGCTGCTGTTTCTGAGGAGATTTTCGCAGTTCTACCTAATCTTTTTATTCTGACCTGGATTCCCAATCCAGAACACAAAGAGTTTTCAGATRTTTCCTGTGGTTTTGTGGAAAAGCGCAGTTGTGAGTCACATGGAGATGGTGAGATACAGCTTGGTCATTCTGTGGGACAAACCAAACCTGTAGCTTCAGGCCTGTGCTGACATTTGAGGGGAAAATCACATCCCCAAGCTGAGGAAACCGGGAGCTCTGTGGCCAGCAGGATTTTGGAGGTTTGAAGCAATGGCTGCAATTTGCCCCCACAAATGACAGGACTCGGCACTGTGGTTTGTTTGAGGCAGCTGCTCATCAAACAGCGACTATTTCTTTTTTTTGGGACTATTTTTTAGCAGCCTGCCCTGTTTATCCTACAACTGCTGTAGCTGAAATCCTTTAACTGCAGGAAGGATGCACATTAAAAGTGTGAGCRCTGCAGAGACAACACCCGGCTTTCTTGCCTTATTCCGGAGTTGTTTAATGGCTTTTATATTTTCTGTTCATGAGTCTGAGATCATCTTGCCCCACCCTTTCCTCGGGAGGAAATTAGCTCATGGTTAATTACCCTGCTGTTAATTACATGCCTGAGTGTTTGGGGTTACACCTGAATCACGACTCTTTCAGCACGTAGGTTGTTGCTCTTCAGAATTTTGGGGCATTTGYGTCAGTGGTTCTTGGGAATAAATACATTTTAAGGGCGCTTATCTATTGGCAAAATGCACAATTTTTAGAGACCTTAACACAATCCCATCCTTGCACCCTGTGCACTTTCTAACCTTGCAAACCTGTTTTTAATTATTAAAGTAATTGGCTGAAATGTGCTGGTGTATTCAGGCACCGGAAAAATAGGAAACAGCAATTCATATAAGACTTGAGACTTCCTTGATTTTCTTTCTTTTTTATTTTTTTCCCTCTTTCAAAATTCCGTATTTGGGGTTGTCCATTCATGACCAGAGAGTTGCAGTGAGTGATAGTTCATTGTGAACATTCTGTGCTCTTCTGGGATAGCAAGAATTCAAGTTGTTCATGAAGTGTTACAGTGACTTTTGAAAAGCTGAATCACAGCCCAGTGCAAAGACTGGTGTAGGTTGCTGCTGATGGTTGTGTGCCAAGATTTTTTTTGGAAAAAACTTAATTTTTAGGGAGGGAAGGAAAAAAAAAACCACCAAACCAACAACAACAAAAACAACCCAAACCAAACCTGTCTGTTCCCACTCCGTGTTTTCCTGGTTTTAGATACATTTAATTAAGTTGTTACYAATATTGAAACTCAATTATAGAATTAAAGCTACAGTTTTAATTTCTAGTCTTGGTTAATGGAGTTGCTTACAAACTCTTTTTAACAGCTGTAATAATTCTAAATTGCCTTGCAATTTGCTCTTGTTCAAGGTGTTTCTTGATTGACTGAGACCCTTTCTGTCCAGCCTTGAATGTGAGCTTTTCCAGCCAGCTCTTGTCTCAAAGGTGACCTCAGCAATCCAGCCCTAATAAATACTTTATGACCCAGCTGATATCTCCTCACAATCTGCACTGATAAGAAAGGTGCCCTGGCAAGGAAAGGAGGTGGAAAAGAACCAGAAAAACAAGCTGGTGGTGCTGGAGCCCTGGTAAAATCCGTGCTACTCCTAAACCTTCTTTCACCCAGTGCTTTTCCCCAAGCCAAAGCTGTGTCTGCWGTCTGTGTGTTGTGAAAATTGTCTGGGGTTTCTTGCTGAAAAGGAGGTGTTACATAAATTTAGTCTTTCATGTGTGCATTGAATCAGCCCTTGGTGACAGATCCAGTTTGGATTKAATTGAAGGAGCCCCTTTTTTCCTTCCACATAAAAGCTAAGGATGCATCTGCTGCTTGCTGTGACTGGTACCTGCTTTAATAGGTTTAACATAAATTTTTCTGGCTGTTTTTTAAGTCGGTCTGTGTGAAAATGAGAATTTAGTATTTTGCTGTTTTGAGATACAAAAAGGCCAAAATCCTGGAGCAATGATTGCTTCTCCTCCAGTCCCCTTTATGGAATTCTGACAAAACCGGCCTGAGGATTTATGGGCTTGTAACAAAAYTGGTGTTTCCTGGGTCTTAACTCTCTCTGTGTTGTCTTAGTAAACGTTCAAAGTATGTGACAGGGAAAGTGAAGTGGCTTTCAGCCAGAATATTTTGCAGAAAAGTTGGTTTTACTGGTTTGTGCTTCCCCGGTGGTGGTAACTGAAACTCTGCAGTGTTTGCACACACATTCTCAGTTTCGGCTCTGGCAGAGCCACAGAGGGCAGGCAGCTGCTTTGCCCTTCCTAAAAAATATTCTGTGACTTCCYATTTTCTAAAGGAGAGCTGTGATTTATCTCCAGATTGTTCTTGGCTGACAAACTTGACAGGAAAACTCGATGGGTGTGAGCGAGGATGAGGAGCCTTGAAGTTGGCATTGCCCTTCCTAAAGGTGTTTGCTCTAAACAGGTGAATAAAACAAAAAAAAAAATTAGCTAAGTGTGGCTGCAGCAAGAAAAATATCTTCATAGGAAGATGTATTTGAGAGCTTCAGAATAAATGGCATTAAAGCAAGTAGAAAGCTAATTTTGAATTAAACCACAGTGGTTTTTTGTTTGGGTTTTTTTTTTTTTTTTTGCTGTAAGATGCTCTGAAAAAGCTGGAGCTTTTTCAGGAGATCTGATCTCTCTTTCAGGAGATCTGATCTGTCATGAGAGACCTTTGATGTGCTACCCTGCAGATAGATCTGACTTAATGGGAATCATATGCTTCATTTCCTCTTGATTTTCCCTAGAATTTGGAAAAATAAAGCTGGACATGCAGAACAGCAGGGAAAGAAGCAGCTGGAATTTCAGCATGGGAATTCTTGTGGCAGGAAGACAAGGAGCATTTTGGTGCCCACAGCCAGCAATGAGACACCTTTCCAGGCTGTAATTATCCAAAATAAATCCCTCAGGAGCCACCACTGAATGTGAGGTGCAGTTAAAAGATCACAGAAAAGAGTTGGGTGATTTCCATTTTTCCATTTCAGTAGAGAACAGGAGACCAGAAGCTTTTACTTGCAAAGAAATAACATTAAGCAAAGGCATTTTATAAATGAATAATTAAGTCTAAGAGCCCATTCTTTTGCTAAACTCTTCAAAAGGGTGTTGCTAATTAACTGAGATATTAAGGTATGATGAGGTCTAGCTCAGAAGAAGATTCTGGAGTTTGTGGTGTCCTTCCTGATGACATTTACAGGAATTTAAATATGATATGACATGACATGACATGATATGATATTTAAAGTGGTTGAATATATTTTAAATTTATATATTAAACTTGCGCTCCTTGGAGGAAGATGTGGTGCTTCTTGGAGTTGTTGAAAAATGTTTTAACTGGGACACAGGAGATGTAACAATTGGTGCAAAGCATTTCTCCAAATTGTTAATGTTATTTGTGATCTTCTGGTTCTTTATTGTACTTCTAGATTAGATTTTTTTTTTTAAATGTGGAAGTTTGTTACTTTCCTTATGTTTTTGTGAATTCTCAGTGCTCAGGTGGTGTAAAGCTGTTTGGAGTTCCCTGCTTTCCAGTTCCAGAAAAACAACAAATTGGGTTTTTTTTCCTTTGAATTGTGTTAGAAGTGAGCTTTGAGCAGGTCATGCATTCAGAGCAGGAGTGAAAATACTGTGCAAAATGTGTGGTGTGACTGTGCAGACACACTGAGGATTTGATGTTTGGATAAGGAATGATATACCTTGAGCTGGAGCAGGGGAGACAAGGGAATAGAGAAAGGGAAAAAAAGCATTTTAGACACTCAAAACTTCCACCAAAACATTTTTAAGTGTGTAAGATCAAACAGTACACTGCGATTTAGTTGCCAGAAATTAATTTGAGAGCGTTTTTTTCACATTTGGTTTATTAAAATTTGGGTTCTATTCATTTAAATGTCACTGCTGACCTACAGAAATTGGCTGTGAAACTCTTTTTTTTTTTTTTTTTTGTAATGGCTTTTTCTGTTTGAAGGAAACTGAAAGTCTGTGCTTTCCCTGCAGCATGTGACCACTCCTCATGCATTCAGGGTGACCTCCTCTGTCCCTGCATCTGAAGCTGCTGCCACTGCAAACACTGGGAGGGGAGGGAATTGCTCTCAGTGCCCTGACTTTGCAGCTCTTTGGTCAGAGGCCTCTAATGCAGGTGCCAGTCCTAGAAAAAAAATGCAATAAATATGTGTAAAATGTTTTATTGCCATTAATGGTGAAGCTGCTCAGTCAACGTTTTCATTGCAAATCATAAAAAATAAATTTAAACATTTTCGTATCACAGTGATTTCACAGGGATCTCTGTCACCCAAGGAAATAAAACCCTACAAAATCCTAAAATACAAAACCTAATGGTGCTGCTTATTCTGCTTCCTCTGGGCAGAGCTGCTGAGCTTGGAAACAGAACAGAAGTTTATTTTTATAAAGTTTATTTTTATAAAGTTTATTTTTATAAAGTTTATAAAGTTTATTTTTATAAAGTTTTATTTTTAGTTCTGATGTACACACAGGGGAAGCGGGATGCCAGAGGTAACGGTGGCACTGTGGCAGGGGGGAGTTCTGTGGGCAAAAAAGTGATTTTTGTGCCTCTCTGATGGGGGTGAAAGTGAACAACTGCTGGAGAAACTGTGCCGTGGCTTTCAGATTTTGGGGTGGGAGAGAAGCAGGGGCAGGCATTTCATTTTACCCCTTTAATTCTCAAACCAGTGTCTGCAACGTGCTGTTTTTGAGTAAGAACAGACACCTGAATTCTTGAAATTATTGCAATTGCAAAGCTGTTAAAACCTTGCTGTGTGGRTGATAGGATTTTATTGGKTTTTATTTCYTTGGGTGACAGAAAACCTTGTAAAATTTCTGTGAAGTCTGTGGTATGAAAATGTTTTTATTTCTTTTTTGTGGTTTACMATGARAACATTGAGCAGCTTCAYSATTAATGGCAATAAAACATTTTATACGTATTTATTGCTATTTTTTTCTAGGCATCTGCAACAGAGGTCTCTGACCAAAATGCTGCTTTTTGACCAGCTTCTGCTTTTGGGAAGTGCTCTCAAAACTGAATCAGTGAAGARTTTGAGGCTTTTGCTTCCCCTTTCTTTTCAGAATTGTTGCTCAAGGCCGTTTGTGATGCTCTGGGAATGTCCTGAGTGTACAAATCCTGCCAACATTCYGTTCCTGGCCAGGCTGTGCAGCTGACACACACTGAAAGTTTAATTTCTGGGCTCTGAGATGTTGGCAGCCAGGAACTCTCACAAAGACCTTCCTTGAGAAATCAGTAAAAGAAACCAAAACATTTTCCTGAAACCAATGTATTTTATATTTCTCAGTTATTTCTCCATATGGGAATGAAGGAAAGCTCTCAAATATTTAAAATATAGATTTTTTTTTTCATTTTGCTTTGCAAAAGCACATTAATGTCTGTCAGAGTTTTCAGTGGGAAAGAAAAGAAATAATTCAGCTGCTCTCTCGTCTATAAAAATGAGAGCACATKTCTATAAATTATGTCATTAAGAAACTGAGTCCCTTAGTATGCACATCTCTACAATGAAACTATTTTTAGGTTATTTTTAGAAACTCATTATTTCTTTCAAAAATAGAAAAGTGGAAGAAATCTTAATACTTACGTAGATAAGATGGAATATTTAATTTGTTCCCCCCTCAGAGAAAATAATCTGTTTCCTGCTACTTTGCTTAAAATAACTTGATTAGATTAATGGGAAATGTTAAACATTATCAGTCTTTTTTGAAAAGGATAATTCAGCATGGAACAAAAGAGCTGGTACTTCCTTTAATAGGAAACTCTCAGTGGCAGTGACTTTTGTGAATATTCCATCTGCTTTTCTGGGTGATCCAGAGGAGAGTTTGGGTTGTAATTTCAGGGGTAAAGAAAACTCTGATACAGTTACTGATGTTCTTCATTTTGAGAAAAGCAGTTTTCCTCTTGTTTTCCCTATGTGGCATCTCTGGAATGRCAGGAAGGAAAAAGGACTGGATTTACTGGACAAAACCTTGCTGTGATGTCTCTGCTGTCTTGGTTTGTCAGTATTGCAATCCAGACGTATTAAATTAATATTTTAATATGCAGACTATAACCTGATGATCCTGTGCTGCTTTTCTCCTAAAACAGATCCWGCATTTCCCATTAGACCCAGGGAGCTGGAATGCCTTTGGGAGGGAGCTGGGGTGGTTTCTGTCAGGCACCAAAGGCTGCATCCTCGGAAGACAGGCTTGGCACAGCGCTGCTGTAGGCAGGAGAAGCGTTTTGTTGCGCTCACTAAATATAAATCCACGGAGCTGTTCTGTGTGCAGGCAGCCAGTTTAACTCTGCCATAACCTGGAGGAAATGGGGATTTTGCCTTAGCCTGGCTGGCTCAGCTGTGATTCCTCACTGGGCCCTCAAGACACCTTCAGAGCAGTGTGGTTCCTTCAGGGTCAGTTGTCAGACCACAATCCATTCTGTCTCCTATTTGCTCCCTTCRCTGGATTTTGGAACTTTATTTCCTTTTTCCCTTGTTGATTTGTGCCTTTGGCTGTTGGAACAAGGTGCTGGTGAGAGCAGAGCCTTGAGCCTTTGTCCCCTTGGGGCTGTCACTGGGTCCTTGGGCCACTTTCTGGAGCTGTGTGCAGGTTACAGCCCTGCAGGGATGTGCCTTGGGCCTCTGTCCCCTGGCTGTGGGGCTGTCACTGCTGTCCTGGGTCACTTTCTGGAGCTTGTGCAGGTTACAGCCCTGCAGGGATGTGCCTTGGGCCTTGGCTGTGGRGCTSTYASTGGRTCCTTGGGTCACTTTSTGAAGGTGTGTACAGGTCTCAGCCCTGCAGAGTTGTGCTCTGAACCTTTGTCCTCTGGCTGTAGGGCTGTCACTGGGTCCTTGGGTCACTTTTTGGAGCCATGTCCCTAAGCCAGGTCCCAGCCTTGCAGGAATGTCCCAGTGCTGCCCCTCTCTGTGGGATTGTCCCTGGGTTACTTTCTGGGGCCGTGTGCATGTCCCAGCCCTTCAGAGATGTCCCAGTGCTGTCCCTCTCTGTGGGGTTGTCACTGGGTCACTTTCTGGAGCTGTGTACAGGTCCCAGTCCTGCAGGAATGTCCCAGTGCTGTCCCTCTCTGTGGGGTTGTCACTGGGTCACTTTCTGGAGCCCTTTGTCCATCCCAGTCCTACAGGAATGTCCCAGTGCTGTCCCTGGCTGTGGGACTGTCACTGCTGTCCTGGGTCATTTTCTGGAGCTGTGTACAGGTCACAGTCCTGCAGGAATGTCCCAGTGCTGTCCCTCTCTGTGGGATTGTCCCTGGGTCACCTTCTGGAGCCCTTTGTCCATCCCAGTCCTGCAGGGATGTCCCAGTGCTGGCCCTGGCTGTGGGACTGTCACTGCTGTCCTGGGTCATTTTCTGCAGCTGTGTACAGGTCACAGTCCTGCAGGAATGTCCCAATCCTGCCTCTCTCTGTGGGGTTGTCACTGGGTCACTTTCTAGAGCCCTTTGTCCATCCCAGTCCTGCAGAGATGTCCCAGTGCTGTCCCTGGCTGCGGGGCTGTCACTGGGTCCTTGGGTCACTTTCTGGAGCTGTGTACAGGTCACAGTCCTGCAGAAATGTCCCAGTGCTGTCCGTGGCTTTAGGGCTCCTGTTATGTAACCGTGCCCTTCCTCCCTGGCACTCCTCTGGTTGCCATGGAGCTGTTAAATAATTCAAGCAGGTGACTCCTTCCTGAAAGGCAAACCTTCTGAAGAAAGGATTTCCAGCGGGCTGCTGGCCACGGTTCTGTTTTTAACCCTTCTGCTCTTGGCACAGGAGGAAGATGAACCTGAAATCGGAGCGCCGAGGGATCCACGTGGATCAGTCGGAGCTGCTGTGCAAGAAGGGCTGTGGTTACTATGGCAATCCTGCTTGGCAGGGATTCTGCTCCAAGTGCTGGAGAGAGGAATACCACAAGGCCAGGCAGAAGCAAATCCAAGAGGATTGGGAGCTGGCAGAGCGGTAAAGAACCTTCTTTCTTCCTTCAGGCTGACTCCAAATACTATTCCTGCCTTGTATTTTCTGGTCCTGCTTGCTCTGGCTCAGGTTCCTCACAAGTTCTCCAATTTGACCTTTCCAGCAGCAATTAAAATCTCCCTTTTGATACAAAGATGAATATTTATGACATCCTAGTCTAAGAAGCTTGAAAAGGAGATGAAGTAACAAATGTAAACATAGCTCAACCTGCCAATAAATACTTTGAGCTAATTTGCATATGCAAATCTGTATTTCTGTCTAGCACTTGAAAGGGTTAAAGTGATAATTTTGATTAAAAATACCTCTGGATGTGGCTTGGGTATAACCAGCTCCATGATTATACATTTCAGCTGCTGATGAAAAAAATATTGGTTTGTCTTGTCTCTGGCAAACCCTTTTAAACTGCAGGGTTAAGTTTGAGAGCATCAAAGGTCTTTTAGCTTTAATAAAAAGCTTTAATTAAAGCTATTTAGCTTTAATAATTTAGATAATTTTCTAAGCACTTATTTTGTGCCAGCCAATCTAGTTCTCCTCGTGTGATAAATCAGGGCTTGCCCCTGAAAATGGAAGATGTGTTTTCAGAGGYGATAAGCACAGAGGTCATTCATTGTTTTCCTCTTAATCAGTTAATAAAATCTTCATTATTAGGGCAGATTTGCTGCCAGTCTTGGAAGATCTCGAAAATAAATTCCTTATTTAAGGAATTCTTTAATAAGTAGTTGGGAGATGCTGAAGGCACAGATAAGATTGTTGCAGTGAACAGACAGGCTTGTCAACATTGATAAAATACAATTCCTGCCTCAAGAGATTGCAGATCCAGGGCTATTTATGGTCCATCCTGAGCTGGATGGATGATTAAAGACAATTGTTCAGCCTTCTAGCATCTTGAGGGGTGGAATAATTTTAATCCTTTTGCACAGGAGGAAAAGGTGCAGGATTGGTGTGTTTGCCCTCCTCTACCTTAGATTAAAAGCTGGGCTTGGTCTTTGTAAAGTTCAACTCATTCACTCGAGTTTATCTTTCCCAAGACTTTGAAAACAGATTGTGACAGCRGTGATCTGTTTCCCAAAATATTTCTGAGATTGGGACAGGTTTTTGTAAGATAGTAAAGGACTGATTGTGGTAACAGGTTGTGAAACTCAGTGAGAGGCAGGGAGGAAGGCAAGGAATTTACTGCTGGAAATCCTCACTTCTGCCCTTAAAGAATTCAGGGGAAGGTGACCATGGTTAAACCTCAATTTTCTCCCTCCTGACCTCACTATTTAACCCTCCCTCACCATCCTGAGCTCCCCCTCACTTCTACCACAGCATGGAAAGGGTGGGTGCTGTGTAGAGAAGGGAGATGAGGCAGGAAACAAGGATTGAAGATGAGCAAAGGCAAGAATTAACATGTCAAATGAGCAATTAATGATTGCACTGGAAATCAGCTCATTTGTCTTGTTTCTAAGCACTTAAATCAGAGCTGTATTTTTCTAATTCCAGGCTGCAGCGTGAGGAGGAAGAAGCCTATGCCAGCAGCCAGAGCACTCAAGGGGCACAATCCCTAACTTTTTCCAAGTTTGAGGAGAAGAAAACCAATGAGAAGACAAGAAAGGTCACTACWGTGAAAAAGTTCTTCACTGCCTCTTCCAGAGCAGGAGCTAAGAAGGGTAACTCCCCTTTGCTYTTCTGTACCATGTGTTAAATTAAGTGTTTTGGAGAGGTGAATGCTCTTTGCTTTGGCTTTTTAAAATTGGAATAATGATGCTTAAAAAAAATTGAGTGATGAAAAATTGAGTGATGCCAAACAATCTTTTAAACAGAGCAGTGCACTGCTAAAGCTGTGTTTATCTTGCACTGAATGGCATCAGTTAAATGGTGGTGGCCTGGCCCTGCCCTGCTGAGGGGAAGTTCCTTGTCCCTCTGACACACATTCCTGCTCAATTCCCAAATCAGCTCTGCTGTCACACCACCATTTAGGGCTGCAAGGGGAATTCCTCCTGGAGAAGGCAGCAGGAAAAAGGTGCTGCCAGTCACCCCCAACAAACTGCTGTGTGTGAGCAAGACACAAACCCTGAGRTAAAATAGCAGCTGATGTGCCAGAGTGCATCACTGTGACAGCCTCAGCAGGGAAAAGGGGATGTGTGAGCCCTGAACTGCATGAAATGTGAGTTCCAGTGTTTGTGTGTGGGCTGGGAATGCCAGGTTTGTGGCTGGCTGAGTGTTTGTTGCACAGAATGTGTTAAAAGCAGCAATGGTGAGTGGTACTGGTGGCTCTGCATAGCAATGGCTTCCACAGGCACAAACTGGGAAATGCTGGGCTGTGGAGGAGGAATTCCAGAAGGAAAATCAACGTTCATCTGCCTTAACCTTAGATGCATTTCCTTCATTTGAAATCCAGCATATTTCTCATTGGAATGGTCTTTGTGCATGACAGCAGCTGGCTACACGAGTYAAAACCTTTTTATTTTACAGTCATTCTTCTCACTTTTTCCATATTTTCTTTTTTTTTTTATCCCTTCACCACCTGCCCTGCCCCGCTCCCGCTCTCGGTGCCCCGCTTGCTTTGGCCTTTCATTTCAGCAGCTCAAGAGAAAAGCCCTAAGCAAGGACAGCTGGGGAGGGAGAGAAATGCTGATAACATTCTCAGGGATTTGAAGGAGATTTTTACTCCCTCCTGGGAACTGGCTTCCCCTTCTGAAGGTAATGCAGCACAGCCTAGGTGAGCTGTCTGCCTGGTTTTAGTAAGCTTAGCTCTTAGTTGGGCTGTGCTAAGCACAAACTAGGGTTGTGCCAGTTGTAACTCGTGCTWTTCAAGGTGAAGATGGCAAAAAAAACAAGTCCAGAATCCTGAGGTGATGCTGAATCTCTAAACCAATTCTTTGCTCTTTAGTAGGGACTCATAGGAGTGAAGCCGAAGCTTCTTTGAGCTCCACCTCGGGATTAGACACTTCCCCCCAAAAAAAAATTTTGTAAGAAACATGTGCTGCTTTATGTTTTTATCAAAAAAAAGGAAAGAATTCCAGGTTGCTGTTACAAATCTGGTTATTGTAAGTTGAAACTACTGAAGTTGGCTCTTCAAGAACTTCTCAAAACATCTCCAGATGTTTGTTACATAAACCAAGAAGAAAATTTCCTATCCTGAGGAGACACACTGGTTTCATTTAAACCAAAAGGACACCAAACCCCGTGATGCAAACAGCTTTAGGAGCTCATCCTACTTTATTTGTTTGCAATTCTGACTTGTTCTAGAGGAATTTGAAGCTGTCCCGTTGTTTATWTATTAAATTATTGAGGATGATGAAATGTCTGTGTGAAGTGGAGCTGGTAACAAACCCTTTTTCACATTCCRTGCTCAGACTGGGCTCCGTGACCATGGCACAACCATAGTGAATCCCTGGAGTGCTCCTGTTCTGCTGTGACAAATGGCTTTTCTGTAGAAAGATTATAATATTAATAATTCTTATTGAATTTTTAAATTTATTCTTTGTGCAGCTGATCCTTCCTTAACTCTTCCCATGCTCACTCCTGGCATTGTGGCATTTTCCTCTGCTGGGTTCCCTTTAACTTGTTGGAATTTCTTGGCTCTAATCAGCTTCTTTTTAGTTAGACTGATTTATTTGAGAACATGGGACAAACCTGAAAATATTTTACTGCTGGAAGTACATTTGTTCCTGCAGTCTTTGGTAATCAGTGCAGGTGAATTTTCCTGAAATCAGGATTTCAGCTCAGGGATTAATGAAGCTGCAACTACAAGTTGTTCTCAGTCATTAAAAGACAGTTCACTCTAACAAACATTTACTTTTTAATATTTTATATTAATCTGCCTCAGTTGACTAGATCTCTCTCGTTTAAACAACGATCTAGTTTGAATTTGTGACTGAAAAAATAATATTCATATTCCTTAAGGTCAAACAGCAAAATGAGGCTCATTGTTTTTATAACAGAGTGAGCTCATTGTTGAAGTGAATAAATAAATCTTCAGCTGTACTTTGAAATGAGATCAGTGATTAATCATGGAAGAAATAACTGATAATTCTGCCCTTTTCTTGGTTTATTATTTCAAAATAAACTTTCTGCTTCTCCAGTGTTAAATGTGACCAATTTAATGAGTGGCCACCCTTCAGCTGGAATCCTGTGTAGGTTTTGGGACTCACTGCAATGAATTTTAGGTRTAAAGACAATGGAAGGAAATCCCCTCTGGAAAAGTCCTTGTGGAACTAGAAAGGAGTTGAATTTGCACTCTCTATCTCAATTGCTGTGGATGGAATTTAAATATTTGCAAAATAAATATTTGCAACATTTAAATATTTGAACATCTTTTGTGTTCTTGGCACTGAAATACCAGGATTGTTCTGATGGTGCCTGAGCCAGTTCTTAGCCAGAGAAGGTTGTGCTGAAGTTTGGAGCTCTGGGCAGATGAGCAGCRTTTGTTCCTCACTGACTGACAGAACTTTGGATTTCCTCTAGCATGGATCTCTTTAAAAACAACCAACCAAAAAAAAACCCCCACAAGCTCCCTCAAACCCAAATGAAACCGATTGAATCCTATGAATCCCATTTCTTCCTTTTTCCTCTGGAGTTGTGCATGCTTGTTGCAAGCAGGATTTCTGTGCTGTGCATGTGAAGTGTTTTCAGATGGAAAGCTGTGTTTGTCTCGTGCTGACCACAGATATTTTCATGTTTTCTGTCTCTCTGCTGCTCGCTTTTCACCACGTTCATTTCCACCACCTCTGTTCAATCCCTCCATTCCCAACAGCGTTGGCTGGCAAGCTGAAAGGTGGGTGAACTAAACGTGCATAGGGAAGGTATTGGAGCAGCCAAACGAGCTTGGAATTTGGAAAATCCCAATGTTTTAGTGGGGAAAAGCCCTATGGATGCAGCTCTGTCCCTTTGCAGTGTCCCTGAGCTGCGTGTGAGCCCCTCCTGTTGGTGCAAGCAAAGGAGCCAGGAATGTTGAGGGCAGGAAAATTGGGAAAATTACTCCATTACCTTCAGGAAACTGCAGAATCCCATCTGGAAACCTTGATTTTATATGGAGATCTCTGAGCTGGGAATGCCAGTGTGAGAAACCCCAAAGCAACCCCGTGTCGCAGTAATTTCTAATTTATAAAAGCCATTAATGTAAATGGGGATGTGGCTGTAAAAGTTCCCCTTCAGTGCAATTCTCAGTGTTCCTGGGTTTGTGTTTARTAATAATTACTGTGTCTAATAATAATTACCGTGTTTAATAATAATCACTGTGTTTAATGATATCCAGCATTTCCCTGGCAAAGCTTGAGAAATAAATGACCAATTGTGTGCACAGCTGAAAAAAAACCCAAGTATTTGATAATATTTGGATTAAATTGGATTAAATTGGATTAAATTGGATTAAATTTACTAAGAGTTGTTGAACATTTAATTAGTGGGATTTGTCCCTTTCAGTGCCCCCTGAAAAAGTTGAGAAGGCGATGTAGGAGGTTGAGAAATACATAATGACTCGACAGTATAGTTATAAATATATATTTTAAATTAAATTAGATTTATAAAACAGTGGTGAATTCATCCATCAACATAAAAAGTAGATCTGATGCAGCCCCAATTTTCCCAGCAGAGATCCAAGAGGCCAAAGCTCCCAGCCCYTCCATCCACAGGCAGGCCAGCATCGAGACAGACCGAGTGTCCAAGGAGTTCATAGAATTCATCAGAACCTACCAGAAACCTGGCCAGGACATCTATAAACAATGCAAACTCTTTCTGGACACCATGAGTCACAAAAGGGTGAGCTCTGCATGTCTCTTGTCTGAATAAAACTGGGGAAATTGGGCAGAGGGGAGGAAACGCTGCACTTCTTCCAGCAGGTTGCATTTGTGGAGTGGAGAAGGATGGGATTCATCAAATGAAGTTTTTGTGTTTAAGTTCTTACTTTTTGGTAATGTGGGATCTTTCCAACCCCAGGGCTGTCCATTTTATCCCAGATAAATTAGTCCTGATTAAATTCCACATAAACTCASCYAKATTCTTCATAAATATGATTTGTRCAMRTCATAAAGTATTGCCTGGTGAGWTTTTAGATATCACAGAATCACAAAKTGCTTTTTGTTAAAGATCATCTGTTCCRTGGGCAGGGCCACCTTCCACTATCCCAGAGTGCTCCAAACCCTGTCCAGCCTGGCCTCAGACACTTCCAGGGATTTAAAAATTAAAGATAATTCAGCATCAAACCACCCTTCTCCTTTTAACTGGGAAAGGAGAATTTGACTGTGCTGCTTTTTGTAATATGAAATTAAGGTTTACATCTTCACTTCCCGTTAAAATAAAAAGTCAGTGTTCTTGAAATATTCATCAGTCTGTGGTGCCACCTATGGTTGGAATGAGTCAGAATTCAGCACAACTTTTTTTTTCCCCCTTTTCCTACCTTTCCTATTTAGTTCCTCGAATCATCTCCTCACGAGTTCTCATGGAATCTTGCATTCCCTCTACTTTAAAACCTTCTTGAACTTTTCTTTTTCTTTTAGATCTGTTCATTCTGCAGACACAGAGTTTGTGAGAACAGTGTGAGTTTATTTTTGGCTCCAAGCACTGAAAGTTGTTGTCATTTCCTACTTTAGTCTTCTCAAAACATAATTTTTACTACACATAAACCAGACCTAAAATCCAGCTCTGCCAGCAACTTGGCTTCAGGAAAATGTTGAGTTTTTGGCCTTAGAGAATTCAAAAACAAAATTTTCCCTCCACTTTTTAAGATATGTAATTTTATTCAGCCATTTAATGGTGAAAATTGCCTTAATTAGGTAAATTTGAAGCCTTCACACCTCTGTTCCATTCTTCAGGAGCWCAGCGTTGTTTCACAAATAACCCTGAATATATTTCACAGTAACTTCATCATCAGAAATAKCTGCTGGATAGATATTCTTTCAAATAATTCAAATAATTCTTATTCTCAGGGATTTTATCGATAATGAATTGTCTTTTTTAAATAATTAGAGRTTGAATAAGGACAAATCCTGCTCGGTCTGGGTTGTTCTGTCTCTGTTCCTCAGGATGTGCTTGGAGAAAACAGCATTATTTATTATTTATTATGATTATTTATTTGTTCAGCCAATAAATGCAATTTTTTCACATACTAAAAACTTATTTCACTTACTAAAAACATCTTCTGTTTTAAATAAAATTACCCAATAAAATGATTATTTATTATGTCTCGACACCTCTGTTACCACCTTTGCATTCTCAGACTGTTACTGCAGCTGGCCTTAAACCAAACCAAAAAAACCGAGGTGTTTTTGCTGCTGGCAGCTTTTCCACACCAAATTCTTGGGTTTTTTTGCAGGATTTGAGCATTGAGGAGCAATCTGAATGTGCCCAGGATTTTTACCAGAACGTGGCAGACAGATTRCAGACACGCTGGAAAGGTAYYGAGCTCTTCTTCMTCCTTTTCCTGWGGCAAAAGTGATGATYTAAAATTTGAATTTTCAATTAAATYAAAGCATTCCCAGCTTTCAGAAATGCCTGGAACAGSTTCTGGTGTCAGAATTGTTCCCAGCAGCACCAATTGTAGAAAATTTTCCTGTCTAAATATTTGTTTTTACACTTTCAGTGGAGTCCTACCCATGATATTTTTACAGTTTTTATGTTCTAAAATAAATATATTTTATTTTATAATAAATAATAAAAAGGATAAATTTTTTACATATTAAAGTATATATATCTATATTTTAGAGTTATTTTATAATAAAAAAATAAAAAGGATGAAAAATTTTATGTTTTAAACTGTGTATATATATAGTTCAGAATTTTTATATTTGAAAGTGTATCTATTTTATTTTATAATAAATAATCAAAAGGATAATTTTTTATATTTTAAAGTAGATATATTTTCTATAATAAATAATAAAAAGTATAACAATTTTTACATTTTAAAGTATATATATAGTTTAGAGTTTTTATATTTGAAAGTATATTTATTTTATAATAAATGATAAAAAGGATAAAAATTTTTACATTTAAAGTATATAGATCTATATTTTAGAGTTTTTCTATTTTTAAAATTTTTTATTTTAAAACATTCCCATTATATCCATTTATGAAATCAGCTTGGTGTGGATTTGATACTATTTGGATTAAACTTTCCAAAGAGCCATGGAACATTTMATTTGTGGGATTTGTCCCTTTCAGTGCCCCCTGAAAAAGTTGAGAAGGCGATGGATGAGGTYGAGAAATACATCATGACTCGACAGTATAAATATGTTTTTTGCCCTGAGACAACTGATGATGAGAAAAAAGATCTTGCTGTCCAAAAGAGAATCAGGTAAGGGAAAAAACCAATAATTTTAAAGGAAAAATAATTGAGTAATTGCTAATTCTGTGCACAGAAAAATGGYGATGGTTAAAACCATTTTATTTAAAATACAAGAGGAATAAATAGGTTGGATAATGACAACCACTCTGCTGGGAAAATCGGTTTGCTTTTGTTAAATCATAGCCCCAACAAAAATATTTTAAAAAAGGAAATATTTTCCCTGAAAAGGAATTACCTCAGTGGAATAAAGTGGTTTGTGGCTGGATGAATGCCTGGTTCACACAAAGCTCTCCTTGTGCCTGGAGTTCAGGCAGCAGCTGCTTTCAAACACCTGGATGTCACTGGCACCGAAGAGTTTAACCCTTTTCCCTTCCCCCCGCTCCCCTTTTCCCCCTTTTTCCCCCTTTTTTCCCCCCTTTTTCCCTTTTTTTCTTCTTTTTCCCCTTTTTATTTCCCTTTTTTTTCCCCAGGGCTTTGCACTGGGTGACTCCCCAAATGCTCTGTGTTCCTGTCAGTGAGGAAATCCCTGAAGTCTCTGATATGGTTGTGAAGGCAATCACAGGTTTGTGAGTGATGAAATTTACATTTACAGCTTTAAATTTTAAATTTAAATCTCTCATGCTTATTGAGATTTTTTTTTTTTTACTGTCATCAGGGTGGGTCCAGGCTGTTAAATTTTCAGGAATCTTTATGGGTTTGGACTGAAATTTCATCTGTGGAGCGGGAATAATTCATAATAAAAATAATTATTGAAGTGTTGATCCACTTGAAACACTTCCCACAGACAGAAATGATMGATATTAATATTCCACTGTTCATTCAGTGTGTGATTAATCCAATTTAAATAATTTCAGAATTTTTTTTTTTTAATTTTCCCCTGGCAGACATCATCGAGATGGACTCCAAGCGCGTCCCTCGGGATAAACTGGCCTGCATCACCAAATGCAGCAAACACATCTTCAACGCCATCAAAATCACCAAAAAYGAGCCAGCCTCTGCTGATGATTTCCTGCCCACCCTCATTTACATCGTGCTCAAGGGGAACCCCCCTCGCCTGCAGTCCAACATCCAGTACATCACTCGYTTCTGCAACCCCAGCAGGCTGATGACTGGCGAGGATGGATATTATTTCACCAACCTGGTGAGTGCACAGCAGTGCTGGCTTTGTACAGCGACATCTGGCTTTTAGCTGGATGTAGAAATTGCAGAGGAAAACAGAAAATTCATCTTCAAACTGTGGTGGGAGTTGCTTAAAACACAGCTGGAAAAAAAATTCATTTTCAAACAGTGGTGGGAAAAATTAAATTCATCTTCAAACAGTGGTTGGGGTTGCGTAGAACACAGGTGGGAAAAATAAAATTTGTCTTCAAATAATGGTTGGAGTTGCTTAAAACACAGCTGAAAAAAAGAATTCATTTTGAAACAGTGGTGGGAGTTGCTTAAGTCACAGGCGGGAAAAATAAAATTTTTCGTCGAACAGTGGTCGGGGTTGCGTAGAACACAGGTGGGAAAAATAAAATTCATCTTCAAACAGTGGTTGGGGTTGCTTAAAGTACAGCTGAAAAAAATAAAATTCATTTTCAATCAGTGGTTGGGGTTGCTCAAATCACAGGTGGGAAAAATAAAATTTATCATCAAACAGTGGTCGGAGTTGCATAGAACACAGACGGGAAAAAGAAAATTAATCTTCAAGTAATGGTTGGAGTTGCTTAAAACACAGCTGAAAAAAAAATCATTTTCAAACAGTGGTTGGGGTTGCTTAAAACACAGCTGAAAAAAAAATTGTTTTTCAAACAGTGGTGGGAGTTGCTTAAGTCACAGGCGGGAAAAATAAAATTTATTGTCAAACAATGGTTGGGGCTGCTCAAATCACAGCCGGGAAAAATAAAATTTTTCGTCAAACAGTGGTTGGGGTTGCATAGAACACAGGTGGGAAATAAAAAATTCATCTTCAGTGGTCGGGGTTGCTTAAATCACAGGCGGGAAAAATAAAATTTATCATCAAACAGTGGTCGGGGTTGCATAGGACACAGGCGGGAAAAATAAAATTCATCTTCAAATAATGGTCGGGGTTGCTTAAAGCACAGCTGAAAAAAATAAAATTTGTCTTCAAACAATGGTTGGGGTTGCTTAAATCACAGGCGGGAAAAATAAAATTTGTCTTCAAACAGTGGTTGGGGTTGTGTAGAACACAGGCAGGAAAAATAAAATTCATTTTCAAACAATGGTTGGGGTTGCTTAAAACACAGTTTTATCTCCTCTAAAGCACAGTTTTATCTCCTTTCTTGCTTTCTTTACAATTTCAAACCCATCCTATGAAAATCTGGTGCCAAGGTTTGGGTGTATTTTTATCGTGCAAGGAAATGAGGATTTTCTGTGCCTCAAAGCCTGAGTTTGGGCTGGTTTTGATCAGTTTTTGGCTGATCAAATAATTAAATATTAATTACTTGTCATGTTCCTGCTGGCCCCTCACCTCCCAAAAGCAGCAAACCTGAGTTTGGAAGGTATATTATCAGCTGGATTTTTGATTTTTTTTTTAGACTCTGGGGAGAAGGAAGAGATGTATGAGTTGTCTGATAAAATACTGGAAAAAGCTCATATTGAGGCATTAAAAAAAATTTAAAAATCGATTCCTGGTGTGTGAAAGAGGAGGATTGAAAAACAATATAAAAATTTAAAAATTGGTTCTTGGTGTGTGAAAGAGGAGGATTGAAAAAAAAAATTTAAAAAAATCAGCTGCTGCTGTCTAAAAGGGGATTGAAAAAAAGATTAAAAAATTTAAAAATTGGTTCCTGGTGTGGAAAGAGGAGGATTGAACAAAAGAATTAAAAAATTTAAAAATTGGTTCCTGCTGTGCAAAAGTGGAGGATTGAAAAAAAAAAAAAAATTTAAAATTTCAAAATCGGCTCTTGGTGCGTGAAAGTGGAGGATTGAAAAAAAAAATTCAAAAATTTAAAAATTGGCTGCTGGTGTGAAAGAGAAGGATTGAAAAAAAATATTTAAAAATTTAAAAATCAACTGCTAATATGAAAGAGGAGGATTGAAAAAAAAAATTAAATCAGCTCCTGGTGTGAAAGACAGTAGAACAGGTACAGGTCTGTGGCAATTGCAGTTTTGCAGTTTTGCTCTCTCTGTTTTCTTTGCAGTGCTGTGCCGTGGCCTTCATCGAAAAACTGGATGCTCAGTCCCTAAATCTGAGCCAGGAAGATTTTGATCGTTTCATGACTGGCCAGACCTCCCCAAAAAAGCAGGAATCCGACAGTTTCTCCCCAGATGTTTGCCTGGGAGTCAAGCAAATGTGCAAAAGCTTAGACCTCCTCTCTCAGCTGAACGAGAGACAGGAGAGAATCGTCAGTGAAGCCAAGAAACTGGAGAARGATCTCATCGATTGGACTGATGGCATCACCAAGGAGGTGGAAGAGATTGTGGAGAAATATCCCTTAGAAATAAAACCCAAAAGTCAAGCCTTAGCAGCCATTGACTCTGAAAACGTGGAGAATGACAAGCTGCCCCCGCCGCTGCAGCCTCAGGTTTATGCAGGATAAATTCCCGGGGGCGGCTTGGAAAAGCAGCATTAATCCTCACCTGGCTGGGAAGGGAAAAAAATTTAAGGCTAAAAAAAAACCAACAAAAAATATCAGATGAGCTTAAATCAGTACATTTTTAAAAGTACTTCCGTTTCCTTTCTTTTTTTTTTTTTTTTTTTTTTTTTTGGATTAAGTGTAATGACTTGTATTTATTTTAGTCCTGTAGGTTTCTATTAGGCTTTTGTGGGATTTTGGAACTGAATTTCAATTTTCTACACGACCTGGTGTAATTTTTAAGCAACACTAGCCCGTTGACATCTCTCCTGAAATCTTCCTTCTAAGCATGCACTTAATTGTTTTTAATTAATTAGTTTAACTTGAAGCCAAGTTCCGGCAGAAACTCCAAAAAAGGTACCACTGTTAGTCTGAACTTATTCTGTAGCTGTAAAGATGAAYTATATATTGTAAAATATGTACAATTGTAAATAGATTTCAAATCTAATGTCCCAACTGTGCATGAGCTCGTGTTTGAGTGAAAATGATCTGAAAAATKTTCATTTTAGCATCTTTCAGTCCCATGGGGTTGAAAGGCAAAAACGCTGTTGGAATTTGGAGAACCTGGATGGGAGGAGTGATGAATTACAGACACTCAATCTTCTTTGTTTAAAAAAAAATATTTAAAAAATGACATTTCTTCATTTAAATGCTCTGTCAGAACACCTGGGAGCCTGAGTGGTGCACAAAATGCTGATTTTATTGCTTTGGAAGGGAAGGTGGAGCCAGAAATAGAAAAGAATTCAGAAATACTTCTATTTAAAATTGCATAATGTAGAACAAAAAGCGGGGAGGGGAARGAGTTCATGAAAGAATTGCTCCAAAAGTGGTTTTCTCTTTCGGTCATTTCCATCAGTGGGATAAATTTCGGTTGCTTTTTTTTGACAATCCTGGGAAATAAATCACTTCATATAATTCGAGGTTGCTTTTTGGAAGGAACAGGAGCAGAAAATGCACTTTATTTCCACAAAACATCAAATTTCTGCTCTTCAGTGCCCCCTTCAGCACCTTGAACAGCGAGGTAAAAAYCACTTCGTGTCACTAAAAATTCAGCTTGGGGTGAGATTCCACAAAAAGTAACCTCTTGCACCAGAACTTTTTTTTTATCAAACRTTTTCTGTGTGATTTGAAATCTCATCTCAAACCTGAAGCTCAGCTGGAACCACTTTTAAGCGATATTGAGTTCTTTGCCATCGAGGAGGGAAGCACCTACCTCTTGATTAATTAATTAATTGCCACTCCATTATTAAATTTGCACTGCAATAACTTCAGACCCACGACTGTGATTTGTCCTTTTTCCAGTCCATTTTGAGCCTTAGGAACTCTGCACCACCCCCGGTGTTCCGGAGAAGCAGCTCTCAAAAAAAAAAAAAACAAAACAAAAAAAATCCAATTATTCCGTGTCGCTTGGGTAAATAATCCTGGGATTTCTTTACTTCTGMCATCCAGCTGCACCGGTTTGTCCCGGGGAGGGGTGGGGAAACAAACTTTTAGCTATTGTGTGTAAATGACCGTGTTTAAATAAAAATTCTACCCTCGTTAATGAGTCCCTGAACCCCTCCTTGGCGGCTTTTGTGACGCTGTTAATGATTAATGATTAATGACCCGATAATTGGAGCTCCTTCTGCATTCTCTGGGCAATTCTTGGCCGTTCAAATGCGAGGCTGGGTAATAATATTTAGGKTTTTTTAAATTTTSTTTGCAGAAAGGTCATTAATAAGCTCTTCACAACGTTTTTGTAACTGAAGTATCTCTTACTCACGTGCCATCTTCTCATCGGGCCGCTAAGATAAATAAAATTTTCAGTAAATAAATCAGGTAAATGTGATCTTCTCCTACCTGGAAAGCACAGARCTGCTCACAAGTTTGGGTAAAACACGGTGAGAGACCCCAGTGCTGCAAAATCCATGAAAAAAACCAAATTATTTGTGAATTAGAAAGTTTGAGTGAAATCTCATCCCTTAAAGCGATTTAAAATAGACGTGCTGTGCTGTCACAGCATCAGAAATTTGATTTTATTTTTCAAAGCCCGCTGTTAGTTCGGTATCACTGCAAACAAAGCTCGCTGGATTGGATCTTYTATTGTAAAATACTTCTTTGCGTGTGAACTCCTCGGTTTGTTTCGTTCGGGAAAGAAGATATTTTACAGGAAATTAATGGTTGATTGAACTGTGCCRCGGCCTTGGTTCCACACAAGCGAGCTATGAAATTAAATTGATTTTTCTCCTCATTACCATGGATGTCTCCACGGTCTCTGGTGTATTTGGGGCTGGGGAGGGASGCACTGGCAGATTCTGGAGTTTGGGATGGTGGCGTCCCCGTGTGACATTAATAAAGRATTATTAATRTWTTATTATTATTTATAGTGATAAATATCAATGAAGGTGATGAGGGTTTGCTCTGTTGCGCCCTTTGCTTTAAGGCTTTAATTCTGARCACTTTTAGATATTGCGCACCTTGAGGAAACAAAATAAAAAAGATGTTCGGGGTGGTTTAGAGAGGAAAAGGGGATGGGGACGGTGAGAATTGGGGAGCGCGGGGAGAACGCGCTGAGCGGCCGGGCCGCTTCCCGGAGCCGTTCCCGGTGCCCTTCCCGGTGTCATTCCCAGCCCATTCCCAGCCCGTTCCCGGCCCATTCCCGGTGCCCTTCCCGGTGTCATTCTCAGCCCATTCCTGATGCTATTCCCGGCCCATTCCCAGCCCGCTCCCGGCTTATTCCTAGCATATTTCCAGCCTGTTCCCGGTGCCATTCCCGGCCCATTCCCGATGCTATTCCTGGCCCATTCCCAGTGCTATTCCCAGCCCATTCCCAGACCGTTCGGGTGCCGTTCCCAGCCCGTTCCCGGTGTAATTCCCGGCCCATTCCCGGTGCCATTCTCGGTGTCGTTCCTAGCCTGTTCCCGGTGCCATTCCCGGTGCTATTCCCGGTACTATTCCCGATGCTGTTCCCAGCCCGTTCCAAGTCCATTGCCGATGCTATTCCCAGTCCATTCCCGGTGCTATTCCCAGCCCATTCCCGGTGCTATTCCCGACCCATTCCCAGCCCGTTCCCGGTGACATTCCCAGCCTATTCCCGGCCCGTTCCCGTCTCGTTCCCGGCCCATCCCCGTTCCCCGCCCCCCCGCCGGCCCCTCCCGCGCTTGTCCCGCCCCAATCTTGTCCCCCCCGCGCCACCGTCGGCGCGCGCGGCGGGTGAGGGGTCAGGGCTGCGGCCCGGAAGCGGCGGCGGAGGCGGGGCCCGGTGCCGGGGCCTGTCCGTGTGTCCGGCCCGGGGGCTGCCCGGGGAGCGGCCTCTCCCCCCCCGCCCGCCCGTGCCCGCAGCCCCGGCAGGGCAGGACGATGGTGCAGAGCCCGCCCGCACGGCAGCGCCGCCGCCTCTGAGCCCCGCCCGGCCCGCGGGCCTCAGCCCCGCCGCGGACGCCGGTAAGGAGGGGACGGGGGCGGCTCTGAGGCCCGGCCCGGCGGGGTTTGGGGTCACCCCGAGGCCTTGAGGCCGCTCCGGGGTTGGGGAGGAGGGGAAAGCACCGGCAGAGCCCCCGGGGAGCCTCGGGCTGCGACATCKCCGCGCTGCCTCCCGAGCCTCGGGTCCCGCTTGGCTCCGGGGTGAATTGGCKCGGCTGCGGGGTTGTAGCCTTGGGTTGTCTTTATTATTTACTTAAGGAAAATATAGCGGGAAAGATCGTCAGCTTGAAGTTTTAATGTGTGGCGTCGTACCAGGAAAAAAAAAAACCAGCGAAAAATAATAATTTATATAGCTCTAAAAATAGTTGTGGTTCAAAATAGCTTCTGAACGGTGATTCCTGCGTTGGGGTTTTTCTTTTTTTTTTTTTTTTTTTTTTTTTTGTTTTTTTTTTTTTTTTTCCCCCAATTTTTTTTATATCCGTATTTCTTCCTCTTTCACTTTTTGGAGGTTTGACTTGACTAATGATCTCATGATGGTTTTAATTAAAAAAAAATCCTGGTGCATCATGCTTGGAATATGGCTGCTCCATCCCTACCGTTACGTCCCATCACCCTGGGAAAGAATTTATTACAGCACAGCTGGATTGTTTGGGTTTTGGTTTTTTTTTTTTACTTTTTCCCTTTAAGGATTTGTCTTTGGGGGAAATTTATTTGCAGGATTGGCTCTGGAGGTGCAAATTCTCCGGCTAAATTTGCCCAGGCAGACAAACCTGGAGCGTAGATAAGGATTTATTAAGGTTTGCTCTCCACATCCGCGCTGAACTTCCACCAACTTTGGCCGGTGGTGGGAAGAAAACCCGGCCTTGCTTGGTGTGGTAAATGATTATTGCGCTTTCCCAAAGGCTGATTCACAGGAAATACTCCCTAATCCTTGTGCCTCTGGGCACGACAGAACGGTTCGAGTTTCACCGGCTGAGTTTTTGCCGCTTCCCTGCACCTGCCTGTGCCCGGGTCTCCGGGAATCRGCTGCTGGCTGCGATCCCATTCCTGCTCAGCAGGTGTGCGCAGCACACAGATAACTTTTGTGGCAGCCCGAGCTCAGATAATATTGAATTGTGGCTCAAAAATGCTCCCCGAGYCCGGCCCGGGTGCCATCTAAGAGGATTAAACCCCGGGTGGCTTTGTTCCCTCCCGTGATTTGAGGAGTGGCTCGGCCGCTGCTGGAATGTGATTCTGCTTTTCCACTTGAAAGACAARAACTTGAAAGGCCACCTGATAAGACAGAATAGGCACTGTGCTCTCAGAGAGTCCAGCAGCGCTCAAACCAGGGGACAAACGGAGCTCCGTGTCCTTTGTGAGCCGAGGGACGGCAGCGACAGCGCCGGGCACATCCAGCGCCTCTGCTGGGTCCCTCCTGGAGCGGCCCCGGAGCTGAACCTGCACATCTGGTAGCTGGGATCGCCTTCTTGTTCATTAATAGCATCACAGGTTTTATAAAAACCTATCTATTTTATTAATTATGTCTAAATTATTAACGAAACTTGCCGGTGTCAGAATTGTGCTGCTTTTCCCAAGCCTCGCCTTGCCCAAAGAGGTTATTTGTGAACTAGAGAGTTTAATTGAAATATCATCCCTTAAAGCGATTTAAAATACAATTGCTGTGCTGTACAGTCACAGCATCAGAAATTGGATTTTTTTTTTTCAAAGCGTGGCTGGGTGGGAGTTTAGTTTTGGATAATGCTGCTTCCCAAGGACTCAGAACTCCCGGGTTTTGTTTTGGAAGACTTGTGTGTGTGCTGGCATTTGRGGGTTTGTTAATGTGTAAAAAGGAAGCTGAATTCACCCGAGTTTAGGCTGAGCACACTGAGTTTCCTCAGAATATCCCAACCATGGCCTTGACAGCTCAGCTGTTACCCAGGTCCCTCATGTTTTTTTTGCTGCTGTTCCCGTTTCCATTAGTGTCCCCTACTGCTTCTCTCCCTTCTCTCCATACCCAAACTCTGATTTTGCTGTTCCCCAAAGCTGCCATTTCCTCAGCTYGTCACTCATTTTTTCTGCTTGTGATTCAAGCTGTGTATCTGTCTACATCCCTGTCTCCTCTCACTTCTCATCACAGGCTGAAGAGCCTTTTCCTGGCATTTCCCTGCTCTTCCACTGCTGAATTGGTTCTCACATTCCTTAATGAGTGGCTTTAATGAAGTCAACAATTAACCTTGAACTGGTCACTCAACCAGTTTCTGATTATTAAACACTTGCTGAGAATTTTCACTCCTCTTGATTAAAGCCATTCTGTATTTTTGGCTGTTGTCAGTAGAATTTACACAAAATCTGATTTCTCAYGGCTCTTTAAAGACCCTATAAAACAGAATAATTTTACTTTTCCCTTCCTCTCCCAGCTTCTCATGCTAAGCAGCAGTAACCAGAACAGCATTTTTAATACAAATTCAAAGCCTTTCCCCTATTATTGAGTGTTTTATTGCAGTCTGGCTGATTTGGGTTATGGTAACTCCTGCTGTCATAAGTCATGGCTTGGACTTGGAAAAGCTGGAAGGTTTAAAAATGCCCACGGGCTCTCTTAGATGGAAGTGGATTCATTCCCATGGCTCAGGCTCTTGGCAGCAGGCTCTTGCCTGCTTCAAGTTTGGCACYGAAATGTCTCATTTCCAACCAGAGGTTGGGTTCATTTTGATTTTACAGCTGGCTATGTTTTAAATTATGTTTTAAATTACGTTTTTCACTTGCAACAAAAGTAAGAATTCAGGGTTCATTGAACCTTCCTCATTTTATTTCTCCTTCCTGACTTTTAACTTTCCTTCCCTTTTCTCATTCATCATCTTTTAAGAACTCGTAGCATATAAAAAAAATACTGGAACTTGTTTGGATTTATCCGTTTCTGCACGAATTTTTCTTCCAGTGGGAAATAAAAACTCAACTTTGCTGTTGTCCCAGGAGTATCAGCTGGCACAAAGTTCAGGTACTTGTGGTAAATCCAGCAGACTTTTTAAACAACACAAGTCTGTTGGGAAGGGCTGTCATAYGCAGATTGAGTAATGTTTGTTTTCCTTTTTATTTCTTACATCATCCACCTTTTATTGTACGTTTGCTGTCTTTATAGAGAGCTAAAGTCAGGAATTTCAAGTTCAGTATCCACTTGATCTTTCAAATTTTCCATAATTGACCAAACTACTTYCCTTCCTTGGCTTTGTTTCGTGAAAAGTTTGCTGTCTGTGTTGCTCTTGGGGATGTTGAAATGATTAATGAAGCTTTGAAAAATGTTTGGAGAGGTGAAAAGAAACATTTCAGGCAAGTGTGAAGCATTTTGCTTCTTTCTATTCATGCAAGTCCCCATATTTTGTTAATATTCTGCACCCTGATCCTTTATTGGGATCCCAGGAGGAAGGAATGCAGCTTTCCCCATGTTATGTTAATATTCTGCACCCTAATCCTTTATGTCCTTTATGTCCTTTTGCCCAAGTGCTGCTGTCCTCCTGCCTCTCTCTGTGTTATTTGCCCTTCCAAAGCCATTTTCAGCTTCCAGGCTCCAGAAAAATACTTTTTTTTTTTTTTTTTTTTTT
>NW_026624070.1:55551-57686 GCF_030028575.1 Malurus melanocephalus | reverse complement strand
AAATCAGGAAACATATTTGTTTTAAAACAGCTCAGCAAACTGATAAGGCACTGTCTGCCTTGATCCAGGTCCTGTCACCTCCCACTGGGGCAGTTTTTGGATGTTTGGTGTTCGTGCCCATCTGGCTGCTGATCTCTGGGTTGTATTTGGTCAGATTTGAGCACCCAAGGTGATGTTTTTGTGAAGTTTCCTCCTCCACCTCGCTGATTGCTTCCCTCCCTCAGTGTTGTGCAGGAATCTGCTGGCATTTCTGATGAGTTGTTTATTTTTATTTCTTTTTTTTTCACACTGAAGGCCAGGAGGAGGGGAGGAGGCTCAGCTGGACAGAGGTAGAGCTCAGCTCAGCTCTGCTCTGCTCTGCTCTGGAGGATTCCCCCAGGATGAATTCCTCCTTCCTGCCTGCCCTGCTGCTGCTGTGGAAAGTTTTAGGCTGAACAATTTCATCCCACAGGGATCCCCACTCTCTTAAAAAAATGAGCTGAAGATGCTGCAGTTCCTGACATTGTGTTTTCCCCAGATATCAGGATGGTAAAGTTACTCTCCTTTGCACYTGGTCTTGAACCTCATCAGCTTTTCCCAGAGCCATCTCTGCACCTGCCCAGATCCCTCTGCATGGGATCCCTTCCCACATCCCATTCCTTGGTGTCACTTCCAGCCTTGACAAAAAAAATAATTTTTGTCCCTGTTGCCCTCAAAAATATTCAACAGCACCACTCCCAGCTCATACAGCTCTGAATTTTATTTTACTTGACTATTTCAATATTTTCACTCTTCGCCATCAAATTCTTTAAAGAGAAAAAAAACAAATTGAAGAGGATTTTGGTACCTGCTGCTGTTTATTGTTGTTAAACAAGTGACACTTTGAGATGAGCACCTCTCCTTTGTTTATGTTTATTTACGGATGGGTTCCCATGGTTTGCTTGATTTGTGTTTATAAATATTTCTTTGGCACACAACATTATTTTCATTCAAAGTGTTTCATCCTTTTCCTACCCCCAGTTAACTCCTGGAAGTGAGGCATCTTTGAAAACATTGATTTTTTTTTTTAATTATTTTTATTGCTGTACAGCTCAATTTAAACACTTCTGTGCCACGAGATGGTGAGGATTGGAAAACTTGTGCAATCCTAAAGGAGCAGTGCTGGGATAGGCACTGCTGCCTCCTGCCCTTCTCCTCCACCCAATTTTCCTCCTTAGGATATACCAGTGATAATTTTATATTTAAACCCCTCCTCTAGACTGATTACCTTGCCTGTACAACAAACAGGGGAAATATTTGTGAGGAAATGCCATCATTTTAAGCTTTCTAGGGGCAAGATGGCAGTTGACATTATTGACAAAAATGTCAAACTACTTTGACGTCTTTAAAATTCACATTTGGGGTTTTTTTCATTTTGCCAACTGCAATTTTGCTTTTAATACCTGCTTGAGCTATGGGGTTTTTATTGTTGGAATTCAGCTCCTTTGATATTAAG
Source organism: Malurus melanocephalus (assembly GCF_030028575.1). NCBI lineage: Eukaryota > Metazoa > Chordata > Aves > Passeriformes > Maluridae > Malurus > Malurus melanocephalus. The sequence goes on along the minus strand of NW_026624070.1, from coordinate 56,212 downwards.
CCTCAAAATGGGAATTTAATTCTTCAGCTGTGAGTCATTGCATTGACTTTTTGGTCTTTGCAATAGACTTTRAGATTTTCCTTGTTCGTAATTTTGGCTTGAAAACCTCATCAGTCTTTTTCAGCAGTTCCCTTTTCCATGCTCTTTCATATACAAATAAAGAGRAAATCACATCGTTAATCCTTTGAGGTTACTCTCTGGAGCWGTTTTGGAGGAAAATCCCCCAAATSGTAGAATATGTGACAATTTTCTCGCTTTTTAGTTGGCTGCACTTGTGTTTTCATGGGACTCTGACAGATTAAACTGTTGGATTTCTACCTTTACCATTTTCATTTTTTCCCTGTCTGGGTTTGTAAATCCTGATTTCAGAGCACAACAACATCTCCAGGGTTTCCTGGTGGATTCCATCAGCTGCAACTCTGGGATTTGTCCCTTCTGAACATTCCTTGCTAGCCAGCAATTACCTAGGAGCTTTTTTGGAGGAAAATCCCCCAAACTGTAAAATATTTTCTCTCTTTTTAGTTGGCTGCGCTTGTGTTTCCATGGGACTCTGACAGATTAAACTGTTGGATTTCTACCTTTACCATTTTCATTTTTTCCCTGTCTGGGTTTGTAAATCGTGATTTAAGAGCACAACAACATCTCCAGGGTTTCCTGGTGA
>NW_026624070.1:49597-54196 GCF_030028575.1 Malurus melanocephalus | reverse complement strand
TTTAGGCTGACTGGGGAGATTTTTATTGCACAAAGGATTAAAAGGCTTTGCTGGAGTGCAGAGAGGCAGCAGCAGTCATTAGAGCCGCTCGCTAAATTATTTATTTGGCTAAAAAGTGAAATCTGATCTTGCTTGCCTGACCTGCCAGGAGGTAAAAGCATTGTTTTGGTTGGTTTTTTTTTAATACTCCGTGAATAAAAAAATAAAAGTTTAAGTGATATTCTTGAAGTTATTCATTTACACCGAGGAGGAATTTAAGTTACAGAAACTGGCAGAAGAGTTGTGATGCGTTGTGGTTCTAACAGGAGTTAAAAGAACCCTGAAAATCKAAATACATTTTGATATAATGCACTGATCTGGATCACAAATTCTGTGATAATTAAAGTTATTTCAGCACTTGGATAAAAAAATCAGGCAGCAGCATGGAAACGTTCATTTTCCTGCTTTGCACCGTGTCCTGTTGCTGTTTTCACGTCAGCAGCACTGAAATCCACAGTTGTTCTCTTTTCACTCCCGAGTGCTCCAAAGGCACATTACTCCTCGGAAATTGCAGCTTATGGCATTTTCTAATTGCTTTCAAAGCCACTGAGTTATGGCAGCACGTTAAACAACTGGCACTTCAAAGCTGGTGATCTCTTACATAAAAATATTAGCCCAAATATTTCCCCGTGCAGCCTTTKCAGCACATCCCCCTTTTTTTATTTATTTTTATTTTTTATGGCTGGTTTTAGACCCTGCGGTAAACAAACATTCTAACAGAGCTGTTGGAAACCCCTTAAAAAAAAAAAAAAAAAAAGAATCACAGCTCTGATGAAAAGCTGCAATAAACCCTGCATCCAAAATTTCCAAAAGGAAATTCAGGAGGGGACGCTGCCTTCAGCTCTGCTTTTGGTTGAGGTTTTGATCTCTTTCCGTCTCCCCTGTTTCTAGAAGGAGCAGTTGGGATTTTGCTCCTGGATGGGGCATTTGGGGTTTTCACCTCAGGCTCATTTAAGGAATTCCCTGYCAGGGACAAGATAGGCAGGACGTGCAGAAGGGCGGATCATTCCCAGCATGATCCCTGCCAGCTCCCTTTCCCTGTCCCTCCTGCCTCCTTCRGGACAAACTCCTGGTAAGGTGCACATTTCTCATCCCCTTTTCTTCCCCTTTCCCCCTCTCCTTTCCCTGCTTTCCTCTCTGGCTTTGTAGAGATACTCACAGCATCCAGTTCTCAGCAAGAAAAACTTCCTGGGCTCTGCAGAGTGCATGGGAAGGGTTGGTGGTGTGAAAAAATAACCCCAGGATGTGATTGTGAGCTCTGGAGAGAGAGTGGGGAGGCAGCAGCCACAGCTCAGGGTTCTTTTATTGGCACAATAATTTCCTGGGCATTGCAGATTGGATGGAAAGGAGTTCATGGTGTGAAAAAATAAACTCAGGATGTGATCTTGAGCTGTGGAAAGCTCTGTCTTGGCAGATTCCAGCCAGGAGAGCGAGTGGAGAGGCAGCAGCCACAGCTCAGGGTTCTTTTATTGGCACAATAATTTACTGAGTTTTGCAGATTGGATGGAAAGGGGGTGCTGGTGCAAAATAATAACCCCAGGATGTGATCCTGAGCTCTGGAGAGCGAGTGGGGAGGCAGCAGGCACAGCTCAAAGTTGTGTTGTTGGCACAATAATTTCCTGGGCATTGCAGATTGGATGGAAAGGGGTTGATGGTGTGAAAAAATAAACTCAGGATGTGATCTTGAACTCTGGAGAGCTCTGTCTCGGCAGATTGCAGCCAGGAGAGCGAGTGGAGAGGCAGCTCAGGATTCTTTTATTGGCACAATAATTTCCTGAGTTTTGYAGAGTGCATAGAAAGGGGTGCTGGTGCAAAATAATAACCCCAGGATGTGATCTTGAGTTCTGGAGAGCGCGTGGGGAGGCAGCAGCCACAGCTCAAAGTTGTATTGTTGGCACAATAATTTCCTGGGCATTGCAGATTGGATGGAAAGGGGTTGATGGTTTGAAAAAATAACCCCAGAATGTGATTGTGAACTCTGGAGAGCGAGTGGAGAGGCAGCAGCCACAGCTCAGGGCTCTTTTATTGGTACAATAATTTCCTGAGTTTTGCAGATTGGATGGAAAGGGGGTGATAATACAAAATAATTACCCCAGGATGTGATCTTGAACTCTGGAGAGCGAGTGGGGAGGCAGCAGCCACAGCTCAGGGTTCTTTTATTGGCACMRTAATTTCTTGGGTTTTGCAGAGTGCATGGAAAGGGGTTCATGGTGTGATAAAATAACCCCAGGATGKGATTGTGAGCTCTGGAGAGCRAGTGGGGAGGCACAGCTCAGGGTTGTGTTGTTGGCTCAGCACCTCTGTCCCTTCTCCCCGAGCTGCATTTCCCCCTCTCTGGGGCAGTTTTGCAGCTTCTGTCAATATTTTTTCTGTTAACAGGAACTAAAGTGTTTCTGCCAATAAAATCCTGAGTGTACACAAGGAAGTTGGGATTGTTGTACTCTGGGGCACCTGGAAAAGGTTTTTTTCTCAGTGTTTGTCCTTTACCCTTCCCTTGTTTTCTCTGGAATCAATGGATCAGATCAAAGATCTGCTTTGTCCTGTCCCTRTGTCACCCTCAGAGCTGCCCTTTCCAGCCCTGGATTGTAAATGGCAACGATGGGGAATCACCCAGACCTTCATTAAATGTCACCAGATTTTATGGACGCTCAATCTTTAACCCTTGCAGCACAGAATTCTTTAGGGACTAAACCTGAAATTTGCTTTTCCCTATGAATTTTGCAGTTAAACAGCACAGCTCCTGCCTTTGTGGTTCAGTGGAGGTTAATTAAAAGCCTTTCCAGGCAGGATTTTTGGTAAGACAAAGGTAAAGTTTGGCTTGGAGTTCCTCCTTGCAGAATTTCTGAAGGAGCACTGGGCTGTTTGCTTTTCCCTGGGATGCTGATACAGTAAAGTTAATTTTGATCTTCTTGCTCTGGAGATAAAAAATCAGGAGGGGAATCAGACAAAATACTATATTTTGGACAAAAAATTAACAACTCAGGATATTTCCTCAGCGTGGAAGGTCCTGGCTTTGTCACAGACTGTGACAGAAGTTCTAGACTCTGCAAGAATCACATAAAGGAATCTTCCACCCTCCACCCCAGTGCTGTTTCTGTGTGTTTCTGCCCACAGGATTCTTGATGCAAAAAYCTAAAATGATGCAGGATTGATTCTCAGATCCTGTTTGAAAATAGAGGCATTTGGGATGGGGTAGAGAGTGATCCTTAAGGTGCCAGCCTCAGTTTTCTGAGGATGATTTGTAATTTGGTGCATTCAGACAGCACTGGCGGTAAAATGTAACAGTGAAAGCTTGCTTAGGTGTGTGGGGAAAGGCAAAAACGGAATTTATTGTTAATCAGCTGTGCTGAAATCCCCATTSTTTAAAATCTGTCCCCAGCTGGCAGTGACGAGAGCCTGGCTTGGTTGCTGCTCCACACTCAATGAACAGAACGGCCATGTCATTAAATCTCATTTTCTTGTATGAACCCGTTCCTCACTGTCAAACTTTGATGTGACCCCAGCAATTCSTGCCCTGTGCACACCCCAGTGACTCTGGAACATTCCTGCCCCCCTCAGGTGAACGATCAGAATAATGTTCTACATAAACCTGTTGGAGAACCTGAAGGTTTATATCAGCAGCCGCCCGCCGCTCGTGGTCTTCATGATCAGCGTGAGTGCCATGGCCATCGCCTTCCTCACACTGGGCTACTTCTTCAAAATCAAGGAGATCAAATCACCAGAAATGACAGAGGTAGGTCCAAAAAATGGGAATATTCGTGTGGAAAACATGGCTGAAGTTCATTATGGAGGTTTTTTCTCTCAGGGTTGTGTGGGAGATTATCTTAGTTTAAACTCACCTCTAATTTCATAAGGGAAGAGGCTGGTGGGGTGAATGTTTGTTAATCRTGTTTTATATCAACAATGAGGTGAAATCATCCCTCATGGATCTTCCCTGCCGTGGCTGGGAACTTTTTTGTTTCTTATTTAGGGTCAGTGAGCTACTTTGGGAACTTTTTGCTGCAGGAAAGAACCTCACAGAAACCTCTCCCCACGGAGTGTGGGGAGAACAATTCAAGTTCTGTTTTCCGAGTTCCCTTCGTGGTTGAGGTTGAACCCGTGTGATTTCTACAAACACTGTTGGTGTTGTTGAGACAGCCCTGGCAGTGTTTGTGTTACTTTGCGAGCCCTGGCATTTTTGGGGTCACTCACTTGAAATCTCCCCCCTTTTTTTTTTGTTAATGTCTTTTAAGGACTGGAACACTTTCCTCCTGAGGTTTAAYGATTTGGATTTCTGTATATCTGAGAACGAAACCTTAAAACACCTCCTGAACGACACCACGACCCCCGAGAGCACGGTGAGCAGCGGCCAGGCCAGRTCCTCCACGCAGTCCCCGCAGACCCTCGAGGACTCCGGGCCCATCAACATCTCCGTCACTGTCACCCTCACCCTGGACCCCCTGCGACCTTTCGGGGGCTACTCCCGCAATGTCACCCACCTGAGCTCCACCATTTTCGGCCACCAGATTGGACTTTCAGGTAGGCAAGGCTGGGCTTTTAAAGATTTCCAAATTTCAGTTG
>NW_026624070.1:45960-48427 GCF_030028575.1 Malurus melanocephalus | reverse complement strand
ATTTTAGAGTTTTTTCCAACCTTTCACAAGGGATTGGCTTCAAACTGAAACTCATTTGGTTTAAATTAAATATTAGGGAAAAGTTCTTTATTCTGAGGGTGGTGAGTACCCAGAGAAGCTGTGGCTGCCTCAATCCCTGGATATGTCCAAGGCCAGGTTGGAGCAACTTGGGATAGGGGACGGTGTCCCTGCCTTTTTGGCAGTTTTTAAGGTCTCTTCCAACCCAAACCTTTCTATGATTCCAGACAATTCTCTGATTTAAATTACTGTATCTAATCAAATAAAAAATTCCCCATCTAATTATTGCTGAGATTAATCTTTTACACAGAACCCAGAAGTGCTCCCAGATTTATTGTGAATATTTTCCTGCCTGGAGCCCTTCTCTTGTTTGTTAAAGGAACTTTTCCCTGCATTCAGAATGGAAAAGAATGCTCAGGTGTGCCAAGACCAGGCTTTGCACTTTGAAATTATTAACCTAATGACAGTGGAAGGTCATTTTTAATGATGTTTTAAATTCCAAACAGTTTGGTTTTGTCTCAATCCGTCACGTCCTCAGGTGACACTTCCAGTGTGACATGGATGCTGCAGAGAGCGAGCAGAGCATTATGTTGCCTAAAAAATTCTATTTTATCTGAAATGCAGGAGTGAATCAGCTTTAATATCACAAACAGCAGCAGATAAGATGATTATGGTTTGTGTGGTGTGCAGRGACCAATCTGCTCTCTGGCTGCCTGCCAGCGACTTTTGACAGGAGTTGGTAGAGAATTAATAGAAATTGATAATATTCTACTTTTTCTATTTGTATTATTTCTGTTTTCTCTTATTTCTATTATTGAATTCTCACTGAATTTTAGCTTTCAGCCAGAATTGCATTTTATAATAATGCTGAATGCCTCAAACCCATGGGGAGGCATTGCCCATAGCTGTGAATGTGCATTGCTGTATTTTCTGCTGTTGGTTTGCTGCTGCTTTTTGAGTTATCAAATTCAAATTCCATTTGCAGCAGTCTGGATTTATTTTCAGCCTGAATTTATCCACGTGGAGTTACCATACATGACTTAATGTGTGCAATTCATTATCTGCTGATTTTCTCTACACAAATATCCCCAATCTGAGAAAGGAGCATCAGAAAAAGCAAACGGGGAACRAAGTTTTTAAGAGGAGAAAGGCTTTTCTGATAAAGCTCTGTGAACAGGCATGAATTCATTTACAAAGAGTTTTTAATTTCTGAAAGSAGCCCGATGACCCCAGCTCTGGGGTGGGAGGGATTAGAAGGAGCAGCAGCTGGAGGATTTTATTTGTTTTGGGTTTTAACTTTTTTTTGCTCTCTTTGTTGCCTGTAAAGATCCGGGATGACTCCGAAAGGTGACGCTTCCTTTCCTTCATCATTTCTGTGCTCTYCTTACCCCAATAATCATTGCTCAGCTCCTTTTGTGAACCAAACCCAGCTTTCCCTGTGTTTTTCTCAAAGGCAGAGAATCCCATGAGGAGATCAACATCACCTTCACCCTGCCGGCTGCCTGGAACTCAGATGACTGCGTCCTGCACGGCCACTGCGAGCAGGTGGTGTTCAGCACCTGCATGACGGTGACAGCAGCCAGCAGTGTATTCCCTGTCACAGTGTGAGTGCTTCTCTAACTCCTTCATGGGGCTGCTTCATTCCTCAGCTGGCTCTCTGATTGTTTGTTCCACACCAAAATTCCTGTTGATAACAGAAATTGGCTCATCGCACTCCTTCCCCCATGGTGAAATGTTTTTCTTGAAACCTCAGATTTTTCTGAGGGTGTTTTAAACTCCACCCRTACCTGCCTTTTAGCTGTGATTTAAACTTCAGTGGGAGCAAAAGAATCCGTGGAAATTTAAGGAGTTTACCCCATCGTTGACTTTCAGATAATTATTATTATCATTTTTTTATGAGGCAGTAAAAATATTAATAATCAATCAGAACAATATACAGTTGTGACCCTAATTATGACACCAATTTGAACCCTCTAATTAAACAAAAGACATATACAGTTATGACACTAATTATGACAACAATTCCAACCTTCTAATTAAAAAAAAAGAAATTTATTTTCTTTCTATCAAAAGCTCACTTTATTCAGGTTTGATATCTTCACTATGAATATACTGCTCTCTTTATTACTTTACTATAAGAATGGCCAACAAAATCTTTTCATAATTATATTCAAATACAAACATCACAAAATTATTTGAAAGGCTCACATTTGTATTTTACATTACAATTATTTGATTCATTATATTGTCATAATCCCACATCAGAGTTTCAGAGATGAGATTTGGAGCTGAGGTTCTCACCTCTGAGATCAGGGTAAGGGAAGGGAAAAGGGAAAAGGGAAGGAAAGGGAAGGAAAGGAAAGGAAAGGAAAGGAAAGGAAAGGAAAGGAAAGGAAAGGAAAGGAAAGGAAAGGAAAGGAAAGGAAAGGAAAGGAAAGGAAAGGAAAGG
>NW_026624070.1:44311-45955 GCF_030028575.1 Malurus melanocephalus | reverse complement strand
AAAGGAAAGGAAAGGAAAGGAAAGGAAAGGAAAGGAAAGGAAAGGAAAGGAAAGGAAAGGAAAGGAAAGGAAAGGAAAGGAAAGGAAAGGAAAGGGGAAAGGAAAGGAAAGGAAAAGGGAAAGGAAAAGGAAAAAGGAAAGGAAAAAGGAAAGGAAAAAGGAAAGGGAAAGGAAGTTGCTGCTTTGCTTTCCCCAAAATCTCTCCCCTTGGCCTTCTCTGGAGTCCCTGCCACTGTTCCATCCAACCTGGAGAAGCACCAGGCTGTGTGGAGCCTTAGGAAAACCAGTATTTTTCCARTTAAACTGTGGGATGTTGGCTTGGTGCAACAACATGCACTTAAATTCTAATTTCAGTGTAGCAATCATGCGGCTTTTAATAAACCCTTTYGGTTAAACTTGGGGTTTTGTTATTTTCTTGCAAGGCCCAAACTAAAACCGTGTTTTGAGAAGAAAAGTCCCCGGCTGAACGTGAAAATGCAGTTCAGGGTGCTCATTATTGTTGTTTCCTTGCAGTCAGCCACCACATTGTGTCCCCGAGACCTACAGCAACGCCACTGTGTGGTACAAGATCTTCACCACGGCCAGGGACTCCACCACCAAATACGCCCAGGATTACAACCCCTTCTGGTGTTACAAAGGAGCCATTGGCAAAGTCTACCACGCTTTAAATCCCAAACTCACTGTCATAGTTCCAGATGTAAGTGCTGGGCTGCTCCTCTCTGCTGGGCAGGGAATGCTTAGCTCTGGTTTCACTGAGTGTGGGGCTGTTCATATCCTAAAATTGTCTTTTCATGGAGTGTGGGGCTGTTCATGTCCTGAAATTGTCCTTTCACTGAATGTGGGGCTGTTCATATCCTAAAATTGTCCTTTCACTCAGTATGGGGCTGTTCACATCCTAAAATTGTCATTTCACTGAACGTGGGCCTGTTCATATCCTGGAATTGTCCTTTCACTGAGTATGGGGCTGTTCATATCCTGGAATGTGGGGCTGTTTATGTCCTCATATTGTCCTTTCACAGAATGTGGGGCTGTTCATGTCCTAAAATTGTCATTTCACTGAGTATGGGGCTGTTCATGTCCTAAAATTGTCCTTTTAGCTGCTGGTTGTTGTGTTGCAAGGGCTGAGAAAGCTCCACCCCAGTGGATTTGTTTATTTTCACCCATGTGCCTCACAGCTCTTAATAACCACCATTTCTATTTTCAAATCATTACACAAAAGCCTCTGCCAGTATTTGGCAAAACAACAGAGATTTTTAACAAACATTTTGAGAAACATTTTGTGCCACAATTAGGAATAATTTTACTTCATTTACTTTCTTTACATCCTTTACTTTCTTTATTTTCTTTAATTTTTTAACTTTCTTTCCTTCTTTTCTTTAATTTCTGTACTTTCTTTACTTTCTTTCCTTTCCTGATTTTCTTTCCTTCCCTTCCTTTACATCCTTTACTTTCTTTTTTTTAACTTCCTTTGCTTCCTTTGCTTCTTTTCTTTAATTTCTTTGCCTCCTTTGGTTCTTTTTTTTACTTTCTCTACTTTCTTCATATTTTTTTCCTTCCTTCCTTCCTTCCTTCCTTCCTTCCTTCCTTCCTTCCTTCCTTCCTTCCTTCCTTCCTTCCTTCCTTCCTTCCTTCCTTCCTTCCTTC
>NW_026624070.1:39416-44081 GCF_030028575.1 Malurus melanocephalus | reverse complement strand
GATAAAATTGATCAATTAATTCATTTCTGAGTCGATCTGATAATTACTGCTCTAATATCAAATTTCCAAGGCAGGGAATGTTTTTAATCTTCTTTTCCATTGCAGGATGATCGCTCTCTAATAAACCTGCACCTCATGCACACCAGTTACTTCCTGTTCGTGATGGTGATCACCATGTTCTGCTATGCAGTCATTAAAGGCAGGCCCAGCAAGCTGAGGCAAAGCAATACAGAATTCTGCTCGGAAAAGGTGAGTGTGTGGCAAGGAAATGTCAGCTCTGCTCAGAAAACAGAGCAAACTTCATTTTTGGGCACGGGACAGACGGGTTTTTCTGGTCTCTGGAGATGTGGATCTCATTGCCTTTCGAAGAGGCCTTGTGGACAGTGCAGGTGGGYGCTTTGGAGATCCTCAGAATTGCAATTACAACCCTAAAAATGACATTTCTGTCCTCCAGAAGTGAATTATTGCAGCTCACCAAGTGCAGGGCTGGGACACTTCTACCATAATTCTGCTGTTGCTTGAACTGTTTGGTGTGAAGCACTAAAGAGATGGCACCGARTAGTTTGATTTATCTTTTGTCATAACAGATGAAAACTTGGAGTAAAACACAAGACTTAATTCTAATTCTGTTCATCAGAGTTGAGTTAAAACCCAAGCTGTTGAARGAATCATTGTTCAAGACTCCCTCAGGGACCTGCAGTTTGCTTGAAGAATTAAACATGAATATCTTTATTGAGAAATAGGAAGCCAGGGTGACACCTTTTGATCTTAATGATATTTTCTGGTTTGGAATGTTTTTAATGAGGGGGTTTTTTGGGTGTTTTGGGATTTCTATTCTGTTGATTTTGCAAAGTACAACCCCCCCTCAGCCAATCTTTGATTTCCTTCCCAAGTCAGACTTTCTGAGCTGCTTTGAAAAGTCAAGGACAGCCCTSCCAGCTGCACAGAGATAAGTCATATCACTGTTACAGGATTAAAAATTCGCCTTTAATTAAATATTTTCTCTTTTTCTTTTGTTTTTTTTCCCAGGTTGCTTTGTCAGAAGCATAAARATCCCCCTCCTCTCCTTCTACCGAGAACGACCGACCCCAAACCATTGCCTGCTGAACCCAGCCTGGGTCTTAACACTCTGTGAATCCATTTCCCTTTGCAATGTTGGTTTATTCCAACCAAAGACATTTCAAAGTGCCTGTAATTGATTTGTACATATTTATAAAAGTTAATAATATTCCAGAGTAGGTCCGAGGAGATGCGCTCATCCYGTGGGATCCTCCAGCCCTTCCCTGGGGATTTTGGTGTTGCAGTGATGAGGCTCCCCAGAGGCAGAGCTGGGCAGGTGAAGATGCCTTTGCAATTGTCTCAAACAGAGYGACAGAAGTTTGGTTTGTTTTTTTTTTTGCCCAATCTGTACAGTGTGTTTGAACCAAGTATGCACCTTTGATATAATAACTGCATTTCCAAAGCCACCAAATTCACCACATGGATTCAATGTGTGTTTGCGTGGCCTAATACTTTATTCCGTTTGCTCCTTGCTTGCAAGAAAAGATATCAACATTTTAGATTTTTTTTTTCTTTTTGGAGGAAAAAAAAAGATACATATTCACCTTTTTAATAGTGCTGTATTTAGGACAAACTTGTGCTTTTATTCATAGTAAAAAAAATTAAGAAGTGAAGTCCCATTTTAAACTGTTACTTACTGAAAAGAACTGTTTGATTTTTTTGGTTTTGTTGGTTGTTTTTTTTTTTTTTTTTTTTTTGTTTTTTTTTTTTTTTTTTTTTTTTTTTTTTTTTTTTTTTTTTTTATTTGGCTTGCTGAATGCCAGAGAACCAGTCAGCACAGAGACTTATCTGGAAAACTTTTCCACTTGGCCTCCCATCCCCAGCCCTCCAGCCAGGATTGTGTGTCTCTGCTGCAGAGCAGCTTTCTGTAAACCTTTTTTTTCCTTTCCTTTTTTTTTTCCTTTCTAGAAAGTGAAACTTAATAAAAAGATGTATTGTATTCACAGTCTGCTGGGGCTCTGCACGGCCTTGGGCAAGTGCAAATAGTGAAAGGAAAAGAAGCACCAGAGGCTGTGACAGAGCTGCACTTGGGGACAGCTCTGAAGGGCAGCTGACAATGGCACTGCTGAACTCTGTGCTGTTGCCATTTCGTGCTGTCCATTCAGGGGAAAATGGCCAGAGGAGTAGGGTTCTTGTGAGGAAAATCAAAGAACCCACCCATGCAGCCCTTTCTGTTCTCCATGGCCATTCCTCAGTCAGAGATTTGATTCCGTGCGTTTCTCCCTTTCCCTGTTCTGCCTTGTGCTGCTTTTTTCTCCCTTTTCTGCTCCTTCTCCAGCAGCCTCCTTCATTTCAGGGCTCAGGCTCTTCCTGCAGACATTTCCACACCACTGCTTTTAAAACCTTACTGGTTGCCTTAATTGACTTTTCATCTATTTTCCCATCTTTCTCATCGAGTGGTATTAACTGTCACAGCTCTGCRTGCATCCATTCATCCATTCATTCATCCATTCATTCATTTGTTCATTCATTTATTTGTTTGTTCACTCATTCATTCATCCCTCCCCACAGGCTTTTTTTCTCTTTTCCCCTCCTCCTTTTGCTCCARCCTCCACAGAAGAAGAAAGCCAAGTGAGAATCTCACAGTCTCAGTTACTCTGGCATAAAATTCCCGATTTATTCCCTCCCGTGTGTGTCAGGACTTTAAGTTCACGAATTTTGAGTGTTTGAACAGTGGCAGTTTCCTTCAGGACATGTTTCCTTGTTGAATTTCAGTTCCTTAAGCAGGGTTAGCTGACGTGTTTTCCTCCAGGGAATGTTCAGGCAAAGCTTTAGAGGGGACTTGGTTTGAAGTTTAGGGATAAAAATCTCCCGTTTTCCTCCTGATGCTGCTGTGGGCTGATGCTGCTTCCCTGGGATGAGGTGGGGAAGTGGAACAGGCCAGGATCTTCTCCTGAGGTGGTCCTAAATCCCAGCCTGAGCAGGACCTAAATCCCAACCTGAGCAAGACCTAAATCCCAGCCTGAGCTGGTCCTAAATCCCAGCCTGAGCTGGTCCTAAATCCCAGCCTGAGCTGATCCTAAATCCCAGCCTGAGCTGGTCTTAAATCCCAGCCTGAGCTGATCCTAAATCCCAGCCTGAGCTGATCCTAAATTCCTCACCCCAGGAGTTGCCTCTGAAGGTGATTTGATCCAGGGACCAAAGGCAGAAATGGGAGATGTATTGGGAAGAGAGATCCTGAAAATACCCCAAACCCACCCCACAGAACCCTTTCAGAAAAGCAAAGCAAATCCTTTCTCCAACAAATTCCAACTCCAAATATACCAAAATGAATTCAGGCTGGTGGGGGAAAACTATTGGGAATGAAAGGATCCTGCTGGAAAATTCTCCCTCATTTTCTGCCGCCCCCAGAACACTAAAGATGGTGACCCACAAAGGGAAAAYGTTGCAGAATTGTCATTTTTGGCCTTCCTGTCCTGCAGCAGAGAGGTGCAGGCTGTCCCAGCAGGCCGACATTGCTGCAAATCTGAGCAATATCGGATCGTTCCCAGGCGATGTACAAAGTTCAGCACAGCCAAACAGAAGAGTTCAAACTTTAATATTAAAAAAAAAAAAAAAAGTTCGGATCATATTGATCTTTCCTTTTTTTTTTTGTTTTCTTTTTTCTTTTTAACTTTATGACTTGAATCAGTTTTGATTCTATTTGTACGTGTTTTTCTTGTTCTTAGAAAGCTGCCGTTTTCTTTTTTTTTTGTTTGGTTTTTTTTTGCATTTTTGTTTGGCGTTCCATAGAAAATCTGAGCCTCGGTTTCAACCCTCTGCAGGTGATTGTTGGGGTTAAAAATGGCTTTTTTTTTTGTTTTCTTTTTATTTGTTTTGTTCTGACATTTCACTTGTCTTGTTGCATGACGGTTCATAGCTGATTTGGAAATGCCATTTCTCTCCTAAATTTAATTTTTGTGTTTGTAAGATGTGCATATTGCTTTGCAGAATAAAAACGACCAAGTTTAGCCCCTTGACTTTTTATTTCCACGGAGCTTTCAAGAAATCATCCAAAATTGGGTGGAGCACGGGAGGAAATCGGGGAAAAATCTGCAGTAAAATGAAATCTCAGCACTTTGGGGTACTCTGTAGTGAGTGCTTTGTGGAGATTTCTTTTTTTTTCCTTTTGATTTGTGGTGTAAGGAGTGAGAAATGCAGAATTTGTGATCCAAACCCACCTCTCCTGTTGCTCTTCCTTGGTAGGAGGGCATTTCAGAGCATCCAAATGGTGCCTATTCCAACCTGGTGGGAACGGAAATGACACAAAAATCAAATATGTGACATTGCTTTATCATTTTCACTGATAATTAGCAGAAAAAAAAATACAATTTTTAAATAATTTTACTGAGAATTAGTTCAGAAAAGTGATTTTAATATCATTTTCAGTGAGAATTACTAAAGTGATTTTAATATCATTTTTTAATGATTTTTACTGAGAACTGAGGAATCAGTGGGGAAGGGGGGCTGTGCCCTGAGGGAGTCAGGGGGGAGGGAGGGGATCCCAAAGGATGGAGGGGCTGGAACGAGGATCCCGAATGGAGATCCCTGAGGACAGAGGGTCTGGAGGGGGTCCATATCCCTGTCCCGGTGTTCCTATCTCGGTGTCCCAGTCCCGGTGTCGCT
>NW_026624070.1:31068-39212 GCF_030028575.1 Malurus melanocephalus | reverse complement strand
GGGCCGCCCCTGCGCGGGTCCGAGAGGGGATCTCCTCCATCCCGGGGATCCCCGCACCCTCCGGGGTGTCCTCAGGAGTGTCCTCAGGAGTCCCCTCAGGCCAGGGGACACCCCTGGGTGCAGGAGGAGCAGCAGGAGGGGATGCGCCGCTTCCCTCCTCCCCTGGTGAGCGGCTTCTCGGAGGGGAATCCCCCTAAAATAGGTTTAGGATGGGATGAAAATCCGCTCGAACGGCAAAGGGTTTCCATYCCCGTGTTCCCGAGGGGTCTCCGATCTCGGGTGATGTTTGAGTTTGGCAGCGCCCAGGTTTTGTGCKGGAGTGCAAACGGGGATTTTCCAGCGAGGTTGGCTTTTCCCACAGCTTCCTCTGGCAGCGGAGCCAGCTGAGGTGGGGCCAGGGAGAGCCGGGATTTGTCCCAGCGGGAGCGGCATTCCCAGCACCGACACCCGCRGGTTCGGGGGGCTCTGAGTGCCGGCCAGGAGCGTGTCCGTGCGGCTCCTCCCGCATTGTCCCGCTCTCCGCCGTGTCCCCGAGCACAGCGGGACACCCAAACGCCTCCCTGAGAAATCCCATGTCCTTTCATCCCACCTGTATTCCCAAAAAACAGCAAACCCCGCCTCAGCGCTCGCTATCCCCTGAGCAGCACCCCAGGCCATGGATGAATTCTTAATTAAAAACATTCCACTTCTGCAGCTGCTTGGGAAAAGCCTGGGCAGTGAGTTTGGGTTTCCCTRGTTTTCTTGATGCCAGGCAGGGAAAGGGAAAAGCAGAAAACCTGTAAGGAATAAACTGGGCTGGTGGCTCTTCCCCGCGGAAGCCCAGCCCYGTGAGCTGAGCGAGCAAAGGGAGCAATCGGACAAAGCCTCTTCCTGCTCTCGGTCAAAGCAGGAATCCCAGAGGATTTGCTTTTGTCTGGTCTGATTCCAGTTCTGGGTACCAAGCAGAGGCTCTGCCTTCATTCACAATCATTCAGAATTCACATCAGCGGCGATATTTGGGGTGAAAAGGTGCGTTTTCCACCATGACGGCTCAGAACCCTGGCGGCAGCAAGGGATCCCCATTTCCTGATTCGGACCCAGCTCCCGTGCCTAACTTGGCCCTGAAGGCACCGGGAATTAGGCAGCCGATTGGAAGATTTGATCTTTTCCCCACCCCTCCTTTATTTAAATTCCCAATCCCCGCGTTTCCTGGCCGCGGTGGATGCGGGAATCCCTCTCCTTCCTCCCTTCGCTTCCAGAGAAGATGCCGCTGTCGGGGAACTCCCGGCTCTGGAATTATTCATGGCACCGCATCGTGCGTGAATAAAKCGCTTTGTAGGAAGCTTTCCCGAGCCCCGGGAGAGCTCCCAGCCGATCCTGCCGCAGGAACGCCGCTCCCGCTCTGCCATCGCCAGGGTGACGCGATCCGCCTCGGGCAGAGGTGACCGTGTCCCCTGAGTTTTGCGGGCAGGAGGGATGCCGGGTATTAAAAAGGAGTTTTCCAGAGGAAAATCCCTCCCCTCGGGCGTGAGTGGATATGTGTGGGACAAACGAGCGGCTGTGGGGTGAGGGAAGCCCGCACAAAGTCCCCATCATCTCACAGCCGGGCACAGCTGGACCCTGGTGACAGCGGCAGCCGAGAAAAGGAGCGGTGCTGGAGCTGAGCAGCAGCGAGAAGGAACCGCCCCGAACCCAGGGACTGCTGGAGCCCGGCCCGCCGGGACTCGCCCGCTTTTGTCTGCCCGGGGCCGCTGGATACGCGGGCGGAGCACAACGGAGCCCTTGGAGCGGTGGCCCTGACAATGCCAGGACGCTTTGGGAAGCGCTTCCACATGGATGAGAAGCGGGATTTGGGCAGATCTGTGAAAAAACGGAAGGCTGGGAGTGCATCGATAACACCGAGGGTGGATGCGCTGCTGCTGCTGCTGCAGCGTCAGCGGCCTCGAGTCATTGGTGGCACCGCAGCTGCAGAAAAAGCTAAATTTGAACGAAAAATTACAGCTGCCCCAAAATGAAACCCGAGCTCCCATTCCTGGTGGGAGGGGCTGGACAGGAGGTGGCAGTGCCCCACTGGGAGAGCAGCACGGTGGTGGCAGCCCTGGCACCGAGGAATTGCTGCCCTTCTCCTTCTCTTCTCCTTCTCCTTCTCCTTCTCCTTCTCCTTCTCCTTCTCCTTCTCCTTCTCCTTCTCCTTCTCCTTCTCCTTCTTTCTCCTCCTCCTCCTCCTCCCAGCCCCATTCCATGTGACACAGCCTTGCCCATAATTTTGCCACTGATTGCAATTCCAGATGTGACATTGTTGCCAAGAGATTTTGGGAATCATCCCTCCCTCCCTGCTGTTCCCTCTGCAGGGAGAGGGTGCCCCGGGCCTCATCGTGCTCATTTCCCCAAAATCAATCCCTTCCCGTCCAGCCCGGGGGGTTCCAGCAACTTTCGGCATTCCTGGAAACGGGAAACCCTCCCCGGAGCAGCCAGCTCCTCATCCCAACTTCTCCGTGTTGTTAGTCAGGGTTGTTTTTCCTCCTGGCAAACAGAAAGGTTGGGATTTGCTTGGTTTAACCCCCTGGGAGACGCCGAGAGCGTTTTAGAGGAGTTTAATTTAATTTCTTGGGTTTACAGAGGTGCCAGAACCAGAGGGTGACTCACTAATCCGTGCCATGTGGGAAGGCTGGGACTGGCATCGTGCCAGGGGGGAGGGCTAGAAGTGGCTGGGGGGCATTTTTGAGGCTGATTTATTTGTTTGATTTGCAAAGAAAAGAAAAAAAATCGCTCGTAGAATAGAATTATTTATTTGTGGAGGGATGTAAAGGGAAAGCAAAATGATTTATTTGCTTCCAAAACCACAACAGAGAAGAACCCCTTCAGCAGAGCCAGAAAAAAAATCATTGAAACCAGAAATCTTCAGTCTCTGGATGATTTTGGGGTTGGTTTGGGGTKTTTGGCCTCGCTTATCCAGGGATGCTGTTACCAGTGGGCAGCTGCTGGTGTGTGGGGTCAGCAGCAGGAATTTCATGGGAATGGACATCAGTTCTGAGAGCCAGAGCTGGGCTGGGAAATGCCTTGGAGTGCAGATCTCCCAGTGCTTCCAGGAGTTTTCCCTCCTTTCCATGGCAGCAAAGCCGTGTCCATCGTGTTCTAGTGCCAGATGTGCTCCAGGGGTGATGTGACCACAGAAAAATTTCCTTCTGCAGGTGTGACAGGGAATTCCAGATGTGAAATCCCAGGGAATCATGGTTGGGTTGGGTTTGAAGGGATCTTGAAGGTCTTGTTCCACCCCAGGCCATGGGCAGGGACATTTTCAGCTGTCCCAGGTTGCTCCAAGCTCCATCCAATCTGGCCTCAGACACTTCCAGAGATGGGAGATCCACAAATTCCCCAGACAGAGGGAGAGAAATCACCCCTCAGAGGGATCCAAAACTCAGCTTTTCCCAATGGATCTCCTCTCTCCAGCACTTGGCTCTTGCACAACCTCCCAAACCCGGCTTGAAAACGTCCTAAACACGAACATGCATCGCCAAAATTATCTTGGGGGTCACAAAGGACTGAAATCACCCTGCAGAGCTCCGACTCTTCTCTCCCATGGATAACCCATGAATTATCCCAGCTGACGAGGAGGGCAGGATTGGGAATTTTCTGTGCAACAAATGGCTGAGAATGGCCCCAYTTGTGGCTTGGGAAGCCTCATCCCCGTCTGGAAATAGCAACGCTCCCCTGGCTCTCCGAGTTTTAACAGCCTCATCTTCTTACGGAGCAAAATAAGCTCTTTGCTGGAGGAGAGAGGGCTTTTATCGAGATTAAGGCTGAGCCTGAGCAGGGAAGAGGCCTCAGAGTTTGCCCAGCACYGTCACCATCTGCTGCTTGATGAGCTTTCTCTTCTCCCGGCCCAATCTTTTGGTGGCTTTGAGTTAATTTGTGCTGAAAAAGAAAAAAAAAAAAAAATCCCTGAGAGTCTGGTTGGCTCAGAGAGAGGTTCTCAGCAAAGGGAGCTGCTCAGAGAGGCTCTGGGACGTGGGAAAGCTGTGAAATGATTGCTGTTGTGGTGTGCTGAGGATGGAGAACCCCCAAAAAAACTCTGCTTTGAAAAAGGGTTTGGGGCACAGCCTTTGTGCTGAGCCATTGCTGGGGTTTTATTGTTCATTTTGATCAGTGTTGCTGGTTGCTGCTTTTAATTCCTCCAAATTGGAGTCCAGGGACTGCTATTTAAAACTTCCAATTCCAGGGTTTTTTTGTGTCCTGGTTATCCCTGAGAAGGAAGAGTAGATCCACATTTCTCAGCTCTGTTTTTATATTTCYCTTAGATTTTAGGTCCAAATTTGGAATTGGGTCTCACCTGCCCAACTCATCTTTTCTTTCTAAAGCGCYCTGAATTTTGGATTCGGCTCCAAAATCCATTTGGACTCTCTCCACCTGTATCCTCTCCCTCCTAATCCCATTGTTTTTCTTCCTTAAACAGCATTTTTCACTTCTGTTTTTTGAGCTATTATTTTCTTGTGGAAACACTGCTCATCCCAATGAAAGAAAAAGAATCCTGGCTGCGCTGAAAAAAACCAATCACTTAAATTCCCAATAAAATTAAATTGGGAAGAGCAGATTTTGGTTTTTATGGGATTGGGAATCACCTGCAGTTGCCTTGTCCTGTTCCTATTTTCATTCCCTCCCTTTGTATCCCACATTTTCCTTTTTTAGGAGCACATTTTCCATCTGGGCCTGATTATTTTGGAATGTTTGAAGCCGCCTCCCTCCCCCTCTTCCAGAGAAACAAATCTTGCACCACACGAGGTTTTTCCTGCTGGTTTTATCCAGGGGATCCCATTTTATTCCTGGAAGCTCCATCCCAGAATTGGCAGATGCTTCATTAGCTCAGTTTGGAGAGAGGGATCAGCTTGGGCTCATCCCAGCCAGGCCAGGGAGYCTYCTGAGAGAACAAAAAAGGCAGGAARAAAGGGMATTACTGGGTAAAAACACAGGGTGATGTTGATTCCAGCTGCCTTCATCCACTCCCTTCATCCCAGGAAATTGGTGTTTCCAAAATCACAAAATTTCCCACAATGCACAAGCAAATGCAGCCTTCAACTTAGAATGATTATTTTGGGAAAAAAGTGGGTTTTTTTAAACTCCAGGTTGAGAAAAAAAGGTGATTTAAGGCTTCTCTGTACACAGGAAATCTTGGATTTTGGTCAGTTTTACCCCATGGCCARAATATTTGAATTGAAAACACAAAAGGTTTTATTTATTCCTTCTCAAAAAAGGGTTTTTAAGTTTTATGAATAAACCAGGCCACGACAGCACTTTGGGAAGGTCCAGGTTTTGGTGTAGCAGGTGCTGGGATCTTATTCCTGCTTGGAAAAAGGTGCCACGCCACTCCCCTCTGAAGATTTTATTCTCTAACTAGAAAAACTTCATTCTCTAAACAGAAAAAGATTATTCTCTAGATAGAAATATTTTATTCCCTAAATAGAAAAATTTTGGTCTCTAAAAAGAATAATTTTATTCTCTAAAGAGAAGAATTTTATTCTCTGACTAGAAAAAATTTATTCTCTAACTAGAAAAACTTTATTCTCTAAATAGAAGAATTTTATTCCCTAAATAGAAAAATTTTATTCTCTAAAGAGAAAAAGTTATTCTCTAAATATAATAATTTTATTCTCTCAATAGAACAATCCAGTTTTCACGAAGTTAAAACAAGGAGGGTAAAAATTTTATAATTAAACTGAGATTAGGCTTTTAGGCTGGACATGRTGGAGTTTATTTCACCTGAGAGTTTAAGCCCAAACCTCACACCCTCTGGAACGCCCTGGATCCCAGATAAATCCCATGCTGACAGTGCAGGCCACATCCATCCTAAACCCAATCCTAAACCCAGCTGAAATTCTGAGGATTTATCTGCTGCCCTCCCCCTCCCATCTGCATTGATTTTCCTTTCGGGGCTCCAGCCAGCACCAGGTGATTTGGTTTAAAAATTATCATTTATTAATGATTTTAATTTCCCTGCAGCTGGAAATCCAGGTTTTTCCAGGAGCAGAGGCTGAAGGCGATCCCAAGTTTTAAACGGGTTTTTCTCCCCCAGCCTTGTCAGCAAACGTGGCCCTACACAAAGGCTGCACGGGAGGGTTTAAGCGGCTTTGAGCAAATAGGATTGGGAGTGGTTCGTTCCCGATAAACAATCCYGGAGTTCAGCTCCTCCTGCCCAGCTCCAGGGTGAGGAGAGAGGATTTTGTTCCCCCTTGGACAAAAAGCTGGGAGAGGATCCAGGGCTGGCACCACTTTTCCCGGGATTTTGTGGGGTTGGAGCTTCCAGGAAGCTGCAGTTTGATCCCAGGGTGAGATTAGGGCACAAAGTGGGATTGGGATGGAGGAGCCCCAGTGCAGGCACAACCAGAGGTGCTGGTGCTGCTTTGAGGGATCCCATTCCAACTGGGAATGTCTGGGAAGGCTGGAAATGGGGCAGCGAGCTTGGATTGGGTCCTTTTGTCCCCATACTGGGAAAGGGATCCTGGAAATGGRTACTGGAATGGTGATCTTGGCAAAAGGATCCTGGAAAAATGAGACTGGAAAAGGTATTTGGCCAGAAGGATCCTAGAAAATGGATCCTGGCAAAGGGATTCTGGAAAAGGGATTCTGGCAATGGGATCTTAGAAAAGGTATTTGGCCAGAAGGATCCTAGAAAATGGATCCTGGCAAAAGGATTCTGGAAAAGGGATTCTGGAAAAGGAATTCTGGCAATGGGATCCTAGAAAAGGGATGCTGGAAAAGTGATACTGGAAAAGGGATCATAGGAAAGAGATTCTGGGAATGGGATCCTGGAAAAGTATCCTGGCAAATGGGTCCTTGAAAAGTGGTCATGGAAAAGGGATTCTAGGAAAGGAATCCTGGAAAAGGGATCCTGGAAAAGCACTTCCCAGGAGTGGGGCTGGTCTAGGAAGTGTTCTCCTTTCCGGAGTTCCCCAGCTGGTGCTGGATCAGCCCCTCCACACCGCGGGCTGTTCCCATCCCATCCTGGATCTGGGGCTGGAGCCCGGCCTGGGATGCTTAAAAATCCAGCAAAAAACCCAAAAACACTTTTCCCTGAGTTCTGCCTCCCAAATCCCCACTGCACAAACCCACAATTCCCCACACAAACCCACATTTCCCCCAYACAAACCCACATTTCCCCTGCACAAACGCTCCCTGCCCCTTTTCCCTGCTCCAGGCAAAGTCATTCCCACAGCTCAAAGGGAAGAAAACCTCCCGAGGAATTTTCAGTCYTGCCGGGAGGGAAGCAAAGGGTGGCTTTTCCAGGCTCCAGAAAAATGTCTGGCAGCTCGAACCTCGTGCTAAACAACTTTTGGTCGGTGTGTAAACAGAGTTGGGGTTTTATAAACACAGCATCCCGATCCTGGAGTGGGAAAAAAGCTGGAGCCATCCCAGCAGGGGAAGATGAATTGCTTCCGGCTGCTCCAGGGATTTTTTATTTTGGTTTTATTTTTGCTCRGGGTTAAGGGTTGGACTCGGGATGGGAGTGTTTGGCGTGGGAAATCTGGGAGGAGAGAGAGGGGGAAGCAGCTGAATTTGGGAAAATGGGAGGTTGGAGAAGGGTTTTTTGTGGATTTGATGCCCCAAGGTGGGGAAGCCACACTGCTGCCCGCTCCCAAGGGATGGGTGGGATTCCAAGGGATCCATCCTCCTGTGGGAATCCCACAAGCAAACACATCCCATCCCATCCCATCCCATCCCATCCCATCCCATCCCATCCCATCCCATCCCATCCCATCCCAGGAGTGAGGGAATGCTCCTGGAATCCAACAAAGATTTTCCTCCTCTTTTCATTGGACTCAACCATTAAACAGTTGTCAGTGGCAAAAAAATACACCAAAACAACCCCAAATAAACAACCACCACTCCAAAACCTAAACCAAGAAATCCCCCAACATTCCCCTCATGAATTCTCTGGGAAATGAGTAAAACTTCTGCTGGAATTTCAATTTTTTTAAGGTGAAAGTTCCWTGAGTGAGCATCAGAGGGACACTCTTGTCCCAAATGGATTTTCCAGTTCAAGGGGGAATCCTGGGCAAAACCTGSGTTCAGGAAGGGGTTTTCCATCTCAGGAAAATGATGAAATTCATCTTCCTGAGTGAGTGCCAGGGCAAAGGGGTGAGCTGCAGCATTTTAAAAATGTAGGCAAAAGA